>NW_005187601.1:627750-641667 GCF_000239375.1 Pundamilia nyererei
AATTAATGTAATATAGTATTGGCCATACTATATGATGTATTGCTTGTCTTTGTTTAATAATACAGAAGACAAAGACCTTAAAAAATAATCGCATATCGCATCGCAATCGCAATATTGGGGCAAAAAATCGCAATTAGATTATTTTCCATAATCGTTCAGCCCTAGTTCTCTGACCTGAATACGTAAGGAAATGACTGTCTCGTCCGAAAGACTGTTTCCAAGCCATGTGCTGGGGAGACCCCAACTATATCTAGCTGGTATTGCTAAACCTCACGCACAAGTTCAAGAGGGTTAGGCTATATTCATCCAGGCACCACAGGCTGAGGCCTGCCTAACAGGTTGGGAACCCAGTAACTCGGTCTTGGGCAGAGTGAATCCAACTATTAAAAGCAATCCTTGCATTAAAAATTTTATAAGATTGTCCAATTACTTTTAAACCTGTGAAATGGAGGATGTATGTATCTATGTATCTGTGTATAAAAATAACTAAATAGCTATAACTGCTACAGTAATGCAATACTTTTGTTAAACCCTTGAATAAAGCTGAAAGTTTGCACTCCAATCATATATTGATGGTTTAATTTAAATTCCACTCTGATGATGTTAGGCAAAATTTCAAGAAATATATAATTATCAAAATACTAATGGACCTGACTGTATGATAACAAAAGCTAGCACATGTTTTTCATGGTTTAATCAGAGAAATATGATCCCAGTTTGGCACAACTGGACAACACTGTCCTACCAGATGCGCAGCTCTTTATTGGACTAACATTGTAGAAGAAATTGTCCCCACCTTCAGCTGGTCATCTTTGGAGCAAAGAGCTGCATCTTTTTCACGAATCATCTCCTTCAGCTGAGTGACAAGCTGCTCAGTCTGGGTCAGCCTCTCTGCCATTTCTTCCACAGGAATCTCTCCGCCACCAGCATGGCTGGGTGGAGAGCCCGAGCCCTGAGAAGAGACAGACGAGGTGGTGAGTCAGTGAAAGGAACACTGATAATGTTGCAGTGAGTGCGCTCATGTTTATTTGCAACACAAAATGCTGCTTTGTTTAGAAACTGTGTAGAGTATGCAGAGACTGAACATATATATGAGTGAGAAGTATTAGAATGATAATGCAGTAATAGTACTGTAATATTATAATAGAGTGCAGAAAATGTACAATATGATTTGCAAATTGACACTGATTACATCAGTTAGTCAGAACTAATCCGAATGTCAACATATGAGCTATAAAGCAAAGAGGATCCAGATGTGAGGAGCTTTAAGCTTTAACAGTGACTCCGCGCCCTCACAGGCAGCCAAGTCAAAGCCAGCAGTCCCACTGCATAGCTTACACCAGGTTTCCTTTCAGCTAATTTAATGCCTTTTATATAATAATGACACCACGTGAGATGACATGAAATGATTCATCACAGTGTGAAAAATGCTGTCAGGTACATAGAAAGGTTACTCTGTAGCATTTGTAGCAGCTGTGGTTTTGAAAAGGTGATGGAGGCAAAATCTGGAAACAGTCCAGTGTTCCAGTGTGCCAAAGTCTAGCACTTTAAGGGCTTAATGCTTGTGTAATCTTTCAGAATATAGTTTGTTATCGGTGATAATCAGTGATTACTGAGCCTTCGAGGAATGGGAAACGAGCACATGTGTACTTACTCCAGAGCCGGGCTCTCCCTCTTCACCAGAAAACCATTTAAGCATGGTTACTCTTGGACCTGAAACATCAACACAAAAAGTAAATATTCACAGAGTAACAATGTGCCCTCTTTCAGTTCTCTTCAGTGTGTTACAAGAAGAAAATCTGCATGTATTATTCATCACATCTTACGGCACACACCTCTACATCCCATCCCATCTTTTTTCACTGCTATGGTGAATATTCATATTCAACAATTTGCTCAGTGTAAGTACAAATACTCCCAAGAGGCAGTTTTGTTTTGGTTTTTTATCTTGGTTCTGTATAACGGCAATGGACAGATATTTGTACCATGGTCACCTCGGGCACACCGCTCTGATGGTGAGCCTAAAAGCCCCACCCACCTGCTGTTCAAACTTCTGTTTACAAAGAGTAGAAGAAGAAGGGGTGAACGGGAAGGAGCAGTATATCTTGTTTCAGATAGGATAAAATGAGGGCCTGCATTAAGGCTCAGCAGAAGCTAAATAATGCTTAGATGGAACTGTGAATCATCCAAAGCAATATGCTGGGCTAATTATCTCATTTCTTTCATATCAGCAAGGATTTTGGCATCCAACAACTCTCAAAACAAAACAGTCTAATGAGGATAAAACCATTTCTTTGCATTCACTCGTCACCTCTCTTACAGTGGTGCACTTTTGCCTCTTCAGACTCACTTTTGTTTAGTTCAGGATGAGCCAGGGTGACTCAAAGTCAGCCTTTGTTCAGGAAGGACTACGTGGAAGAAGTACAAGTCATAAGATTTCACTAAGTAAACCTTTAGAAGAACTATTAAAGCCTTGTGGTGATGCAAAGTGAGTCAGCTGCTGCCTAGGGTGTGGAGATGGTTGCCCTTATGAAACGGGCTTTATGTCAGAAACGCTATTTAATCTGAGCCTAAAGTTCTCTAAAAAAATGTTTATAATTGACAACAAAAGCCTATAATAATGTAAATAAATTAGAAGGTCAGCGGTCACAGCATTACAGGCAACACAAGACTGTGCTCGCAATGTCCGCTCTTAAAATATTTACTAGCACTCTAGAATATCAGATTGACTGAGGAGTGCAGGAAGGTTTTCAGGTCACCTGAGCTAACAGGATAAAGCTATGCCAAGTCAGACAAGGGGCTGTTTGGATGGTGACCAAGGATAGATTTAAATATAACTGTAAAGACTTTCTAACTTTCCAAAAGGCCATCAGCTGATTTGGAGCAACAAAAGGCATGTCCTTCCTTAAACCCAGACCGACAGGTGTTGATCTTCCACTCAAACCACTGCAAGACTAAATGTAGGCTTAAACTGACCACGACTCGAGGCCCTGTGCTTCACATAGGGCACCAACAGGGTGCATGATCAGCCAAATTCATTCAGCTCGCTGAACCGTCCAACCCACGTGACGCAAGGTGGAAATATCAGGTCAAACTGGTTTTCCGATTCATGCCACAGTGTAGCTTTTCATGAATTTCAGGACTTTTTTAGGTTTCTGCGAATTATACCTACAAACACAAGTTTCAAGCAACAATGAGCCACAAGCAAGAAGAACAACTGAAGTCTGCGTGAAGTCTGTAACGCAGAATCATTCCCGGTCAGACTGGGAATGTGTGGTATTTTATCCTTAAATCCTCCTAGTGTGCCTAATATATGGAAATTAGGAGCACGGTTTAAGCTACTGCAGGCAAACATTGTTGAAACACAAGCTCGCGTTTATATGGTAATTATACACACACTAAATTCATAATAGAATCGCCATGTTACAGGAGGAAAAATAAGAAATGTAGCGTCTCTAACGTTTGCTCGACATTAGCCGAGCTTGAGTTAGCAGCCGGGATCAGCAATTCTTACAACTGACCGTCCCGTACCACAAGTCATCCGACTTCATAACGCTTCGCAGTTCGTTCAGCAGCAGGTCTTTAGGGGCTGCCCCGTGCAGGTCGGTCGGGGTTTTTTTAAATGACCAGTTATAGCTAACGCTAATCCAACCAGCTAACTTAATCTTGTCAGCTATGCAGCTACATGCTAACATAGTTAGCTCTGAATTTCATCTTGGCCGCACGAGAAATTCGCTATGTCATGCGTCTTATACCCGGTAAAACATTACTTTCAACAGCTCACCGGGTTCACAAAGTCATGAAGAATCCACTTCAAAGATCGCCACGTTAAACAAATCCTGCAATATTACATTTTTATTCTTCTTGACGACTAAAGTGAAACGGGACAGATTGCTCACGTTTGTCAATAGACAATTGGGATGACAATGCGCATGCGCATTTCTGTTATCTTTGCGGGAGTCCGGAGGGTACCCATCTGTGTATAATTATTAACGAGTTACACATTGCATATAAAAATAATGTATTTGTCCACAATAAAGGAGTTAAGTCTTCCATTAGCTAAACATTTAAATTTAAACACTGGAATAGGCATGCTGTACTCTCCAATCCTTATCAAAGAGAAACCAGCGACCAAGAGAATAGTCGTCATACCATTTCCGCTTTCGTTTAAACGGCCCTTTGCTGAACCCTAATTTTGTTGGCAAACAGTGTGTCACCACAATAGTTTTATCAAGCACCACTTTCAATCTGATATTTCTTTTTTTCTCCTTTTTTAAACGATAAAAACTAAAATGACTCTTTGCTCTATCTAAGTATTTCAACAGATTTCTTTCTGTATTTCAAGAAATCAAAACAACAAAATTCAAATTGTCATCACCTTGCCTTTCTCCCCCCAACCGCTCAACCTTGGTATTCACGTAGTTTGGAGAAAAAGCAAGAGAGGTAAGGTTAGGGTGGTTTGGATATGTGCAGAGGAGTAATAGTGGACATACTGGACAAAGGATGGCGCAACTAGTTAAGAAGAAATAAGGAAGACCAAAGAGAAGATTCATGGATATAGCAAAGAAGGACATGCAGAGGTTTGGTATGACAAAAGAGGAGGGACAGGATATGTTGGCACGATATCCACTATGGCAACCCTTAAAGGGAGCGTGTTGTTAATAATCGTTTTTTGGTTTTTTGCAACTAACAGTAAGAACAAGACGTTTACATTACATATAAACATACATATAATGTAGGCAGTGTGCTGTAACGTATCCAATGCTACATACAACTGGCTATTTTAAAAATGACCACAGAGGTGTGCAACCTTTTTAATCTGCTTAACTCTGCATTTATCAGTAAAACTCTTTTGGCTATTAACCATTGGTTACAAATTGAGTACAAACACACACATTTACTTATTCAAAAGTGGTAAGTGCAAGGCGCCAAACCCCATCTTTATTTGATGTTTTATTTAAACTCCTGAGAGAAGTTGTTCACATCTCTTGGCAGCTGCATGTTCCACACTTTTAACCAGCTTGTTACTGCCCATGTCTGTCCCTGCTATTAGCTGAAATCAAGCATCTAATGCAGCAAAAAACACAGCGCTGTGAGTTTCGACATGCTAAACACTAGTGAGACACAAGGAACAACAACTGAAAAATATGGCCAAAGTAAAATGACAAAAATTGAGACTGCCTCCAAATCCACATAGACTTCCATGTTAATGCCCAATTTTACAACACAAATAAAGAGTATAGCTAACAGCTTACTTTTTAAAGCCATATGCAAAAGTTACACGCTTTTTAGACCATATTTAATTATATCACACAAGGAAATAAAGTTGATGTCAACCTTAGAATTGGCTTAAAATGTATAGATATTACATGCTAAATGTGCTTGAAATGCCATTTATACCAAATTCCATGAGATCACGTTGGGCTTGTCTGGTCCTCTGCAACTGTAAACTTTAAAATTATTTAGAATTTAGAATTGGATGATTTATCACTATAATTACAAGTGTCTGCCATGAACATATCATAGATACCTAAATTATGCACTTTTGGAATGCAGGTTCGTCAAATCTGCAGCATGAAACCTGCTCATGAAATAAAGTAAAGTTGACCAATTAGTTATTTGACATACAGTGAAGGAAATCTCAGTGTTCCAAGTTCCCTGGATTTGAGAAATCAGGTTTAATGAACTTGAGAGTTTTTTGGAATTAACTGTTAGACCTTCAGTGCATTCATAGCTTCATGTCTTTTTTATATATGATGCTGTCTTTTGTACAGACAGACATCTACCACCTGAACTCCTGCACATGGAGAAAACACAATAACAAGACACTACAATTCACTTATGAAAACAGAAATGTTGTCAAGTTTAAATGAAAGTTAGTAAAGCTTTCATCTCTGATATTAAAGAAGAAAATGTTTCAATATGAAAAATTACAGGGAGTTTTGTTTGACTTTCACAGCTTTAAAAGACGTAACTGGGCTTCAGCGTAGATGTGTACAAACTGCTGACCCGAGTGAGTAACTAGTACAGTATGAAAAACGAAGAAAATGCAACATGATGTAAATATATATATATATATATTTTTTTATTAATAAAATAATTGCACATTTCATATAAATGATCTTTCAAGTTCACCAGGAAATCTTTTGATGTCCAAACAGGAAGTGAAACACTACAGAAATATCTGTGCTGATGAACTCTATATATGTTGAGACCACATATATTTTCGAGTATTCTCCTGAAATCAGATGATAGTTTGATGGCACCAAGTGCAAAATAATCTCCTGTCCTGTCCTATGTCATCCCACATGTACAGTATGTAGTGTAATTTGTACATAAAGTGACAAATCCACAGATAATTATACCAGTTTTAGTATCTCTCAGCTCCTTGTTTTGGTTAGTTTTTTACCGTATTGCCTGGTTTCATCAGAAAGTTTCTTTTAGTCTCTCTTGCCAAATGATAAAATGGCAGAAATACAACTTGCTGTGAACAAAATACGTTTTATTTTGCTGTAAAAGGGCAAAAGAAATTGTTGTAATAAGTTTAAATGGATACATTATTACATGTGACAAAGATTCCAAATGCAACAAAGAAACAAAAGTCATGCTCACATTCAGTGTTACGCTGCCTCCTTTGGCACACTCCTGCATGACATAATACAGCGTTATTGTTATCTGTTATTGTCTTTTCTTTAATAATGTTCTTAGACTTTCTGGCAGCACTCTTAGGTGGGAAAAGTTGCATCTGAACAAACTAGAAGACTTCCAGAATGTCCTTTACATATATGACACTAACGTGGACAAGTTTAACCATAACATACCTCACCGAAGAAGAAACAGCACAGCAGAAACAGTCTATACCAACTGTCAAGCACACAGTGGTGGAGGGGTGATGATTTGGGCTTGGATCACTTGCAGTCATGGAAAACTCTGTGTTTTAGTGTTCTAGTGTCAAATGTGAGGCCATCTATCCAAGAGCTAAAGCTTGGCTAAAACTGGGTCATACAACAGAACACGGATCCAAGCACACCAGCACATAAAGGCTAAAAAAGAAGGTGTCAAAGTTTTGACTCAGCACAGTTAAAATTCAGACCTCAGTCTGAGTGAACTGCTGTGCATAAATTATTTACTTGCAAACCTCAATCAACACTATGGTAAAGAAGTGTTGGTCAAAATCCCTCAACAGAGAATTGATAGATTGATAAATTCACACAGTGAATAATTCCTTGAAGTTATTGCTGTGAAAAGAAGACCCGCCTGTGCCTCAATTTTATTCTGCAACCTAGACATCCACATTACTCACACTCTCACATAACACATACATATAGGGCCTTGGGGGTGGGCACGTTTTACAGCATCCAGAGGATGGTCGGTGTATTCCAACCCACCTCTGGCGCTGGTGCCCTACCCTCAATTTTAAATGCATATAGACACTGAGGGTTTTCGGGAGGAGCCGTGCTGCTCTCTGATAGGAAGCAGGAACCATGCTCTCCTGTGTTTTAAATGCACTTTAGAACAGCACACAGCAACACTACATATGAGCGGGCGGGAAAAAAGAAAAGAAGACCCGCAGGCTAACAATGACTCTATAACTCTACAGAGTCCTATCAGAAATGTCTTTTTCACATGACTGTAAGTATCTTTCATTACATTACTCTGATGATTGAACACTACCAACAGAAGAGGTTCATGTATAATGTCCAAATCAAGAGTATACAGCCTCATCATAATAACTAATTATATATAAATATGCTTAAATAAGGTGTGCTTCAGTTTTTTGTTGACAGTGTAAATTAACTCTGTCTCTCTGTATAAATATATTTATAAGATATGATCCTGTATGGGTAACCATTATGGATCTAAGAATATAATAATAACACATGAATATGAATTTACATCAGACGTTTTGTGAGTTTCGATTTCTTTAGGTGGACAAATGTTGCTTGATATCCTGAAACAGTGTGTGATTAACTAAAGTCATTGCACACGTTTCTTTTCTTTTTGTTCTATTTTTTCTCTTCTTTTTCTTTTCACCTGTTTTTGGATATTGTCCAGTGAAATGACATGGAGTCTGCCTGAAGCTAAGTGCTATTTTTTTCCAGTTTTGACATTTTGAAAAATAAGTCTGATAAGAAGCTCGGACCACAGACACAAAGCAATGCCTGTTGGACTGTTGGACCAGCCACCCCCGCTGAACTGCAGCTATGAAACAGTTCACTGTGCTCCAGCTCCAAGTTGCAGGGAGATGAACGTGGAGACAAAGGCAAACTTTTAAACCTCAGGTATGTAGATAGCACCACTCTGTCGGCCTCCAAATACATCATGTGGCTGATTCCAGTCTGCCGCAGTTCTGAATGACCCAGCCGGTGGCGTTGACATCAAGCTTCAGTAGGTCCATGACCCATTCATCCTTCTGAGCTCCCTCCATGAACTCCAACAAGGTTATCTCACCTGTTGGGCACAAAAACACGATCCACACTGTTGACTTTATACCACGGCTTCTATGATGTTTGGGGAAAAGTCACATTTTTGCAGTGTTACACCATTGCAGGCAATTGTACATTAAATAATCAAAATGTAACTGAGTTGCAGCTTTAATTCAAGGGGTCTTATTTTATTTATTTCTTTGCATTAAATGTTTAAGAATTACAGCTTTTTCTAGAAACAGTGCCCCAGTTTAAAGGCTCAAAATGAATGGGACAATTGACTGACAACCACTTTCATGGCCAGGTAAGGTCTGCCTCCTTGCTATTTAATGATAAATGAAGCAGACATGATATCTGAAGTTGAATCAAAAAGTAAAATCTGTATTTTATTTGAATTTATAAGAATGAGTGCACAGCTCAGGAATAAAAACTGAAAGAGGGCAAGGAGAGTGCACGATGGCAGAATTATTTCTAGTTAAGAAGAACAACTTCACAACAACTGCTGAAACAATAAAATGTTCTGACATAAAAACAGATTTTAGTTACTAAAAACAAGCTTATTAAGGCTGGATCCACGTCAGACTATTACTGTCTGAGTCACCACCACAGATCCATCAGCGAGCCATGTTCTCTCGTTGCTAATGTTCAGTGTCTGTCACCTACAGTTTGTCCTGTCAGGTTAGAGCTGAATACTCAGATTTCAATATCTAATATAAATTATGGCAGTATAAAGAAATGTACATATTTTTTAATCAGATTCTGTCTATGACAGTGACAGAGTGAACAAAGCTCATTTAAAAATCCTTTCTTTATATGGCCCACAATGATGCATTCATATTACACAGTCCACTGCATGAAGATTGAAGCTCTGCTCTTTTTGCCACAGTGAATCCAAGTATCAGAGCTCCAGTGATGACGATATACTCAGAGATGATTAAAGAGGCTCTCAGAAGAAGCTCCAAGACTCCATCACCTCAGAGTTTATGATTAGATTCATATTTTACTACACCTGCTTCCTCCTTAGAAGAGACAACTGGAACATCTAAATACTTAAAACTAAAAGTGGGTAGTTAACGATAAACTCGTATCAGGTTGTGGTGATTTACTATTTTGGATGCATTGAAATGAAAACAGAACATATATGAAGTCAGTATAGGAACAAACTACAGTGACATGAGACCATGAGACATGTTACGTCTCATGTCTAAGACATTCAGAACAATCACAGCATATTCACAACATAGTGCAGTGGTTTACACTCACCATCATTATTCTGGTCAACCAGCTGGAAGATTCGGTCACAGATTTGGGATGGAGTCATGCTTATGTGAGTCTTGTGGAGTTTGATTTTGTAAAGAATCTGCATGAGACACATGAAATGATGATCAAGCACACTCACATTCAATTTAGATCTAATCTCCTAAATATACAGTGTGTTGTCCTCCAATATGCTGACAGGAAAGTTTATTCTGATCTGACAGGGTCGACTCTGCCAAAGTTTTGTTTCTTTGTGATTTGCTAAATATGATGCATAGCTGAAAAAAGATCCAGGTGCAGACAGCATATTGTGTTGTGGTCTGACACACACACACACACACACAAACACACACACACACACACACACACACACACACACACACACACACACACACACACACACACACCAAAAAAAGGCTAGCTGTACACACACTTGGTCTGTTTGCTAAGATTGTTTTAACATCAGTTAACAAACTAATGACTTAGAATTACTAAGATTTGTTATTTCAAGAAGAAAACAATAAAAAGTGTTTAAAGTTTTCTGTTACCATAAATGACCAGCATTTATGTCTCCAAATTTAGAAGCTTCTAGTAAATTACAACAGCAGCCTCCCAGAATGGCCTCATTATGTGTTCATCTAATGTCCCGTGAGGCTGCATTACATGACCCCTGGGCCTAATCTGGTGCACAGGAGTAGTACTTTAAGCTGTCTTGAAAAGATCTGTGTTATGAAACCAGGTAACTTCTCACAGTTAAGACAGATTACACACAGATGATCCTCCTTTTCTACAAATCTTCACTCTTAACATACTGTTCAAAATAAAAAGAAAAGCCGTGCAGGAAAACTTTGAATCACACAGTTTATCTTACCCTGACAAGCCGTTTCACCTCCGTCCTGTCCAGCCTGCCGTTTCCATCACTGTCATACATCTTGAAGGACCACTTGAGCCGATCTTCAAGATTACCTCGTAAGATCAAGTGAAGTGCTGCCACATACTCGAGGAAATCCAGTGTGTTATCCTGTTTAAAAATAACAAAAAGGTACATTTACAGTGAAGTTGTACATTTATTTTTACAAAGACAAATTGTTCTGTCTTTTTACCTTGTTTGTGTCGAACGAGTTGAATATTGTTTCTATGAAAAGGGACTCCTCTACAGAGCTGCTTGGAACTCCAAAGATCTTCTTGAACTCATGCAGGTGCAGGGCACCGCTCGGACACTCCTTCATGAAAATGACACACAGCTCATGAATCCTTGCCAAGTCCATCTCCTCATTGTGACTTTCTTCTTGTCCCATGGCCTCTGCCAGCTTGAAGGAAAAAACCCCAAGGCGTCTGCTTGCACAGTCAAACTGAAGAGCTTTGGACTGCTGCTTAGCCTCGCTCTCACTAACCTGACAGGGCGTGGCAGGTTAGTGACACGTTAACCTTTTAATTTGCTAATCTCTTGACTTTTAATCAGCAACATCTTGTTATAACACGTCTGAAAGTTTGGCATTGCATGTCATCAATGTGCCAACAGCAGTGAATACTGTGGTGTCTACTTAATGGTAACTTAGGTGGTTAATTAAACCAGCTCTCTTTGATATTAGCAGCCTGTCTGTCATTAGATATGTGCTGCAGCAGAAAGAAACATGGCACTCAAAGAACTGTAAATAGAAATTCTGTAACAGCAGGGAGATAACTCATGGTGAAGGGGTGGGGTTAAATAAGTGTCACTTCTTCCCACTCCTTTTCCATATGTAACTGAATCTGAACAGGTGAAGCAATGTTCGAATGCCCATCCATCCATCCATCCATCCATCCATCCATCCATCCATCCATCCATCCATCCATCCATCCATCCATCTTCTTCTTGACCACTTCTCTGGGGCCGGGTCGCGGGGGCAGCAGCCTAAGCAGAGAAGCCCAGACCTCCCTCTCCCCAGCCACTTTGTCCAGCTTGTCCAGGGGGAACACCAAGGCGTTCCTAGGCCAGCCAAGAGATATAATCTCTCAAGCATGTCCTGTGCCTCCTCCTGGTGGGACATGCCTGGAATAGCTCACCCAGGAGGCATCCTTATCACATGCCCTGACCACCTCAACTGGCTCCTTTTGATGTGGAGGAGCAGCGGCTCTACTCGGAGCCCCTCCTGGATTGCCAAACTCCTCACCCTATCCCTATCTCTTACCTTACCTTATTGTGGTGGAGGGTTTTGTGTGTCCCAGGGATCCCAGGGGCTATGTTGTCCGGGGGCTTTTGCCCCTTGGTAGGTTCTCCCATGGCAAAGACATTGCTCATGACAAAGAGTGATTCAGAAGACCCCTATGAGTGAAAGGCTAAGTTCACCCTGCCTGGGATATGGTTACCGGAGCGCCAGCCTGGAGCCAGGCCCAGGGAGGGTGCCCGAGGGCAACAGTCTGGTGGCTGGGCCTTAGTCCATGGGGCCCGGCTGGGCGCAGCCCGAAAAAGGTACATGGGCCCATCCTCTGTAGGCCCACCACCCGCAGGAGGCGCCATAGGGGTCAGGTGCATTGTGTGCCGAGCGCGGCCAGGAGCGGAGGCCCTGGTGGACTGATCCCCGGCTACCGAGGCTAGCAATTGGGAAATGTTGAAATGTATTAACTTTATTTTATATTGCATTGTTTTCTTCTTGTCGTTGCTAAATGAACTTCTGTATATTGTTCACACAATCGAAATAAATTAAAAACAAACAAGTGTATTGTTTTCTGTGGCGATGCTGATCATCTAGGCAACTGGAATTCAAAAATAATGTGCTTAAGGCATCCTGAAGCCAGAACGTGCCAGAAAGGTATGTGACATGTCATCCGTTTTTGTAATGTTACATGAAGGCTGTTACCTTGACTGTGACATCTACATGTACATCTATGTCCCCGCTGCACATTATAAATAATACGTTTAAGGCACTTTCAATGATTTCACATATCCAGTTTCCCTGATACGTCATGTCTCAAGTCCAGCTGATGCTATAAGACCAATAGATGATGGGTTTCTTTGCGGAGGTTGTGGCAGGAGGTCATCTACTAATAACAATGATGATGGTTCGATCGCTGGCTGCTCCAGTCTGTATGCCACAGTATCCAGAGGTGGGTCGAGTATCCAAAAATTGTACTCAAGTAAGAGTAGCATTACATTAAAATATTAGTCTTCAAAAAAGTTACTCAAATAAGAGTAAAAAAGTACTTGGTGAAAAGACTAATCAAGTAGTGAGTAAAAGGTTATAATGTCCTCTGACAGTATCCTTGGGCAAGATACTGAACACCGACCGGCTGCTGATGTGTTTGTCAGTGTGTGAATGTCAGTTAGAGGACTTAGAAAAAAGTGTTTGCATGACTGTGTGTGAATGAGACATGTTGTATAGAGGACACTGAAGTAGAGCAGCGTTATATAAGAACGAGTCCATTTACCATTTCTAGAAATAGTGTTGTTTGCTCCTCACTCCACCAACACAATAATGTGACAATAATGTCCTTTTGACCACTCAAACAAAAGTTGTTGTTCTCTTCTCACGGCTACATCTCAGCAAGACTTACTTCTTGAAGGGCTTTGACGCTACCATGTAGTCAAATGGACTAAAGATGGTGGAACATGATGAGGCTACCCTGAAATATTTATGAAAAGTTGACCTCTTTTGTCATTTTTCTCACTTCTACACATTTATGTTAATTTATTATTTACAACCAATGCATGTTTAATACAAAAAAACTGGATATCTCAACTCACAGGCCAGTGCCAAAATATTAGGCTTACCTGACATTGTGGAAAAATACAAACTACAGTCACAGACCTCTCAGTTCAGTTTTGATTTCCCAGAGGAGTGCTCGTCTACACAGACTAAAAGCTTTCGCTCTCTACTGACAAAATAAACATGCCTGAAAAAAACATATAAGAACATGTAATCATAACTGGATTATTACATATGCCAGTGTTCTTCTGGGACTGGCTAATATGTGCTTTAAAGCAGTTTGAGTGCTCCAGTAGAATAAAAAAGCACTGCGTAAAAATTAGTCCAATCCATTTATTATGAAGACATTTACATAAACTTTCAACATTCAGTTAAACCTTCAGCAAGCTGTGATTATTATTCTGCTGTCATAAATTCTGTTTATAAACATTTTTTACTTGCATGTATGAACAGCATAGATAGATAGATAGATAGATAGATAGATAGATAGATAGATAGATAGATAGATAGATAGATAGATAGATAGATAGATAGATAGATAGATAGAT
>NW_005187601.1:641687-644327 GCF_000239375.1 Pundamilia nyererei
TAGATAGATAGATAGATAGATAGATAGATAGATAGATAGATAGATAGATAGATAGATAGATAGATAGATAGATAGATAGATAGATAGATAGATAGGTAGATAGATCTAGATCTGGTCATAAAAACATAATATCAAAAAAATGCCATAAATAGTTTTTAATTCTCAAACATTTTATGAAATAAACTCAAATACCAGGTCTCCTCAGCACACTTGCAAATAGTTTTTGATGAGTGGCAGTTAGGCTGTTCAACATCTTGAAGAACTTTTCTTCTTGTCAGCCTCTTCGGTCTCTTCGTGTGATCTCTCACTGGCTCTATGAAGCTGAGAACAGATTGGTTCGCCACTGGTAGGATGCTCGGGTTCGTTGCCATGGGCCACAGGTTTAGTGGCAAAATGTTTGCGACCCATGTGTAGCAGGGATTAGTTATCGGCTGTTAGACACTTAAGCCTAACATGTCTTATTTCACAAATCTTAACATGGATTCAGTTGTTCTTCTTCACATTAATCTACACAAAGTCCTCAGCAAAGACAAATCTGTGGATTTATTAGCAGTAGGCTGTTAAATGTTAAATAGGGTCCTTTAAATTCAGTGCAAGTTTGCTTGATTTTGTTTTGATAGTTTACAGATCTAAGTTTCCACTGTTTCCTTTCTCCATTTACAGCAGAGTTACAGAGGCTCCATATGACCCTGAGACTGCCAAGCTCAGAGGATGCTCCTCATCCTCTACATTAGGAACCACAGAGATGTTCCAAACATTCACACATGTCTGCTGGTGGGTTTAGACGACGCCAAACTGAGCCAGGTCGCTCAGCTCCATGTCACCAAAGGCCTCCCAGGGACAGACCACTGCAGAGTCTGCAAGGTAAGAAAAATAAAAGCCAAGCATAAGATTTAAACATAAAACAGCTTCATAATAAACATAATAATCACACTCACCTCCAGGCTCCTCCATCCCTGGGACATCATTGTCAAAGCTATTGGAAAGGCAGATGGAAAGTATTCAAAGAAAGTACAAGAAACTGATGTATAAGTGAAATAATTACTCAACTCACCCCTTCTGCCCAGGTTTGGGAGCTTTGCTCTTAAACTGCCGAGATCCCTTCTGCTTGAACTTCGGAGGAGCAGGCTTGGAGCCCTCCGCTGGCTCGGCTGCTGTTGCATTCATCTTTAAAAAGTTCAAACACGAAAATAGTTTTATCTCTTTTTTTACGACTTCTGTATGCTAATAGTCTTTATTCCAAAACTAAAGTCAAAGGTCAGCTATGACACATGATCGTGAATCAGCATGCAGCACCCAGGGATCAAAACGTGCCATCAAGTAAAACCTGTTTCAATTTTCAAAGGTGAGACTGAGCACGTTTAGCTCCTGATCCGGCCTCATCGCTCCCTCATACTTACATAAATGGCACAATAAACACAGAGGATTGTTTTCCACCCTCACATCAGTCATTTAATTCACGAGGAACCTTCTGTACCTACTGGCAGTGACCAGCTTGGACAACAGAGCACTTTCCAGCCTAATGATATCTCCAAATCAAACACCATAGCAGGTCCCTCCACCGTTCAGTAAATCTGTGACTTGTAGCCACAGCATGTCAGTATCAGCAATGCTGCTGCACTGCCTTTCAGATATTTATACGACGATGTGTAGAGTATAACTGGACTATCATTCACTGTTCTTTAAGTCGTTGCATGAAGTCTTGTTCTGAATTTTTAACACTTTCAAGAGTTATTTTACATCAACGCGAGGATTTATGAGTGTAATCTGAAGTTACATTTTAACACATCTAAAAGAATAAACGCCCACTCTTCTACACACAGTTAAACCAGGAAAAGCTTTGTTAAAAAGTACTTTCATAGAAAGGTTTTTGCTACAGTGCGTGCTCATGTTTGCTGCCAGCTCTTACCCTGTTTCAGAAGAAGAAAGAAGTGCGGTCTCAGTCATGCAGCCACTCTCCTCACAGCATTTATATACTGGCTGTGCTCATAACAAAGCTGTAAATAGAGCTGCGATGGTTTTTTTGAAGGATAATCTCATAATCCTGAGCCGTGTGTACCTGTGCTGCAATGCCCACTGTCCATGCCAAAACCTTCTGTGGGTGTTCACTAAACAGGAAGCATTTCGGGTCATCATGAACTAAGGGCTCATCGGTTGTGTTTGTGGAAGGAGGACAAATCTGCACAGGATGCTGGATAAATAAACCCAAAGAACAACACATCTGTTTAAGGCATGGGGCCACAGGGCAAAACGTTCACTCTTAATCAGTGTGCTGCTTATCATCATTAGACTGAAATGCTCAGAGAAAGCAAAATGAGCTAACACCTGAAAACAAAATCGGGTTAGCCTCCATTCCCAGAGGGTCTGTGACGATCAATTATTCTGTTAATGAAGCGAGTCAGACTCTGTTCTGCTCTTCAACCTCATTGAAAACTGAAATCACACTAGTATGCATCATCATAACCCTAAATACTTGAACATTACGCAACACAAATGAGATATTTCAGAGCCGTTTAGCTCACTCGTTATTTTCAACCAAAACCCTCAATTTCTTTTGTGTTGTTTGTTTTTTCAGAAGCCCATCGAGGGTCCTCAGGCAGCAGGGCCATGTGAGGACTGCAGGGACACTCGCAGCATATG
>NW_005187601.1:644493-664169 GCF_000239375.1 Pundamilia nyererei
CAATTTCTTTTGTGTTGTTTGTTTTTTCAGAAGCCCATCGAGGGTCCTCAGGCAGCAGGGCCATGTGAGGACTGCAGGGACACTCGCAGCATATGGAGGGAGCTGGTAAGTGTTAAAGTGGATTACTCTTAATCCCCTGAACTAAATCCACATACTGTACACTTACACAACATGTTAACTAACCAGCAACAAATACTTCATGATCAAAAAGAAATTAATTTACAAATTCAGTCAAATCTGAAATCAGCCAGAAATGCGAACCAGATCAATCCGCTGGTTAAGAGCTGAACACTAAACAAATGTAGTTTGTAGTTTTTTAATAAATACAAATGGATGCTGTGGTCAAAAAATTTGCATAATAATTGAATTGATGGAGATGACTCTCGTTGCTTTGATTGATTTGTTTTGTTGTGATTTGGCGCTTTATAAATAATTTGAATAGAATTGTAAAAATTATCCACAGCAACAAAGCATTATTTGTTTCCTTTCTTTACATAATGAGCTTAAAAACAGGCCGGAGAAATAACACAACGCTATGATCCATGTAAGGAGGTCTAATTAGGAAGTGAAGTAAAATAGCTGCATTTACAGGCCTGACAGCAGGTTGTTACACCAAAAGTCTGAGTAATCATTATACATGTTGATGAAAGACAAAGAAAACTGTCACCAAGCAAGCTCTCAGCCATCAACTACATTCACCTCTGCAACAGGTAAATAAAGAGCAGAAGCTCCATTTTAATCCAGGAGGCTGAGAAAATAAACGTGTGTCAGTCAGTTTAAAGATCGTAGACAGAATAAAAGGAATTTTTGAAGCTGGACTCTTACCTATTTTTACCTTTAGACTCATGATATGAAGGATCATACCTACACTGCCAAATGTATTCACTCATCTGCCTTCACACGGATATGAACTTGACATTGCTTTCACAGTCTGCAGGGTTTAATATGATGTATTTATGGACGTTGCTTCGTGCAGTCATGTCGGTACAGGAAGGGGCCATCCCCAAACTACTCCCACAAAGCTGGGAGCTGAAATTGTCCAAAATGTCTCAGTATGCAGAAGCATTAAGAGTTCCTTTCAGTAGAACCAAGGAACCGAGTCCTGAAAAACACCCGCACACCATAACCCCCCCTCCACCAACCTTTACACTCGGTCAGACTAGTACCGCTCTCCTGGAAACCTTCAAACTCCTCCAATGGACTGCCAGATAGAGACGCGTGATTCGTCACTCCAGAGAACACGCCTCCACTGCTCTACAGTCCAGTGGTGACATGCTTTGCACCACTGCATCCAACAATGAGTGAAATTCAGGTCAAATGGAAAATGAATTCATGAACTGAGCTGAGCTCTGAAACGATCATTCTACAGCGGACCGTGGATGGAAACGTATAAAAGCTGTAAGGAGAGTCTGTGTTCAGAAGGATACGAGTGGCAGGCTTTCCTGCTGACAGCAGAAACTGGGACCATTTCTTGAGAGGTTTTGTGGATGTTTATTGACAAGAGTTACAAGGAAAACTTTTCAGAGATTTGTTTGAATAAAACCAAGGAGAATCTAGATCATTTTCAGTTTGTACTGCATTTGTACACATGGACGACTCAATATTATTCAAGTTTGAGTCCATAAAACACTGACGTTGAAAAGGGCCACAATACAACACACTGTGTATGCTTGAGCCCATTTACACAAACACACAGGCCTCAGCTAAAGAACCAGCTATAAATTATAGTGTAAGTATAACAAACTCTCTTATTTTGGACGACTGTCTGTGGTATAATTCCACTGCAACAAGTATTAGTGCATTCAGTTCAAAAAGACTTGTGCCTCAGTAGTCAGCACTGCCTCCCAGCAAAAGCATCCTGGGTTTAAGCAGCACGGCTCCTCTGTGTGTGGTTTAGATGTTCTCCTCGTGCTTTCTCAGGTTTCTCCAGCCAATCCCATTTCTCCTGCCATCAAAAACACGCTACAGCAGGGCCGACTGTCGCAAAACAGCCCAAGACTTTCACTTCCTAGTTAAATACAAAACTTACTGTAAAAATCCACTTCATGTGCCAGAGTAGGGCTGCTCGATTATGGCAAAAATGATAATCACGATTATTTTCACTGAAATTGAGATCACGATTATTTGACGATATTTATTTAACCCTTTAAGACCTACTATAGAACCAAGTCCACCAGAGCTTATATTATTTTTTTACATGTTGTAGTGCCATTTGTGGGAGCATTTCAAGTTGCTATACATCAATACAACTGTTATAGCCCATATTTTAATAATATGTCTGCATTAAGTCCATAGTAATTACATAAATTGCAAAAAAGTGCAATAAACTACAAAAAAAATTGAAAATCGCTTTTGTTTTGTTTACATATATTTCTACTTGGAGAAATTTAAGAGGTTTATCCCTCAAAACTTTAAATACAATAAAGTTGCAAAAAATAGTTTCCCACCACAGGAAATTTATTTTGAGTGTCTTCATTGCTGTATCTCCAAAATAAAACTATTTTTATATACTGCAGGAAAAACAAAAAACAATCCTATGATGCAAATTTGCAAAGAAAACAGCAGGTGCATCATTTCACTGTGGGAAGTGTTACGAACAGCTGATAGGAACGGCAAAGCGTGTTTCTGGAATATTATGTTTTTGTTGCTGCAAACGCTTTTTATGCAATTTTTGCAAAGCTATATGTGGAACGAAACCGTGACCGAGGACAAGCTGATGGCATCAGATGTAAGTACAACTCCTCCGGTTTCATATGCAAAACAAATTATTGCGCTAGCTTACACGGTTCAGGTTCTACAGGGATTTAAAAATAGTTACGCAAAACGGAGCGTGCTGCTCTGACCGGCTTTAAAGGGTTAACAATGACTTTAAAAAATAATATAAAATAGTGTGCAACACCACTGAAGTTTGTTTTTTTTAACTCTCTTTTCAACCAACGGCAGTCACTCTCCAAATAACTTCTGCTTAGCTGTCCGAGCTTCCCTCGGGTCCTCTTAATCAGCGGCCTCCAACCTTTTTTGCGCCACGGACCGGTTTATGCCCGACAATATTTTCACGGACCGGCCTTTAAGGTGTCGCGGATAAATGAGGGAGGGGCTAATAATCGGCTCAGTCATTTTTAATGATCGTTGAAAGCCCAGATCGTAATCGTGATTAAAATTCGATTAATTGAGCAGCCCTATTATGATTTTCAAGAGGAAACAATATCGATTCACTTCAATTTTATGAGAGAAGACAACCGCATCACATTATGACAATGACTTTACATCCCTGAACAGGTTAATGACATTTTTACTGCACGTTTACTGCATGTGTTCCACATTCATTTACATCAGGAGCAAAATGAGGAGCATAAATGAGAAATGTTGAGTTCATGGGAAGTTCCAAAGAATCCTGAACCCACAGTTTCACTTTCAGCTTTACATCAGCAAAACTGAGGGACGGTTCTGCCGCAGCCCTCATTACAAGCATTAACTAAAAGGAACATTTGAATTTAACCGCTCCGAGACTGGGAGCAGGCTCCACAGACACGAACGCTCTGCTCCCGTTCTACTTTTGACATTTCTAAGAAACACAAGTAAAGCAGTCTGAGAGCAACGTGCTCTACTGGGAAAGTATGTTACCATGAGACTTGAACATATGACACTTAGGACAAACAAAAGTCTTAATTCTGGAAAACATGGCTTTGGATTTGCTCTGCCCTGTTTAACTTTGTGCTCTCTAGAAAGACTTTGGTTAATAAATGGTTATTAGATAATTGATTTTTAAGTCTCAAAATTCACGCTGATCTCATGTGATTATCCCCACCATGACTTCACTAATGTCCCACAATTTAGCGGCCAGTTCCTGATCCGTGGCTTTGTCCAAAAGAACCTGAGGCTGACAATCTGCAAAGCACTTTCCTTGCACATTGTCAACATCCGGGCTAGAAGCTACATAGACGGATGTCTGAGCTCCTTCTTCGGGGCTCCTAAACAAGCTTCGGGACAGCAGGTCAAAAAGCGGCCTAACAAACACAGCGATGTGAACGTGCCTCCCCAGATTAGTCCTCACTATGCCCGGAGTTACAGCATTCGCTGTCACTCCGCTGCCCTCCAGGCGACGGGCAAGCTCACAGGTGAACAAAAGGTTGGCTAGTTTGCTGCGACTGTAGGCAAAAGCTTTGTCATACGACTTCTCGCTGCTTAGGTCCTCGAAATTTATGTAACCGTGTTTATAGAGCTTGGAAGAGACCACCACTATGCGGCTAGGAGCTGATCGTTTCAGAAGGTCCAGCAACAAATGGGTGAGCAGGAAATGTCCCAGGTGGTTGACTCCAAACTGCATCTCAAAGCCATCCTCTGTCCTGGTGTAAGGACACTGGTAGATACCGGCATTGTTGATCAGCACATCTAGCCGAGGTTCCTCCTGTTTAACAGCAAAGAGGAGAACAGATTATTTTGTACACGGTTTACTTTTACTACTAGAAACGCACTAGATATAAAACAGGTCTGTGGCGCATGTCCACACTGCAGCATAAATGAGCTTCCTCCAAAGAGTGGGTGAGCTCATTCAGGACCAGCTCAGACGACAGCCGCTACATACTTAGAAAACCAGTGACTTATTCCCACACTGCAGAGCTGCTCCCAATTTGAGGATGCCGCCACCTGCCAAATCCCACTTTAACCTATTTTTCCACCAGGAAGAAATATAAATATTGTTAATTAACTACAAGCATTCAGTGGTATGTAACCCAGTACTGTGGACTGTCCAGCCAGTCGGGTGACACACTGTATGGATATTCAGCAATGCTGAAGGTTTTCTCCATCTGAGTCTTTTCAGCGTGTCTCAGTTCAGTACTTTGCATGTTTTGGACTCTTTCACTTCCACAGCTGGTCCACTGTGTTCCATAAGATTTCTTTAATTCAACTTCTGTTGTGTTTTGTGGGTTTTTGCTGTTGAGTTTTCTTGAGTTGCAGTGGGTTTGACCTCTCAGGGCCACTGGCTGGTAGCCTCTTTCTGTTCCAGCATGAGTCTGCACCAGCGCCCAAGGTCTATAAAGGCATGACTGGTGTGGATGAACGTGACTGGTCCACACAGAACCTTGATAAAGCCTAAAGAAAGCCTTTTCCAGAAGAGTGGAAGCTGTTTGAGCTGCAAAGGGTAGAGCAGCTCCATATTAACGTCTTGGGATTTTATATGGAAAGTCAGAAAGGCTCGTTTATGTGTTATGTGTACATGGCCCAACACTTTTGTCCATTTAGTACATGTCAAATAAAACGCGGGTGGCGTGTAATCCCATGTTTGGGGCTCTGGCGATGACACAAGTAACAAAAACAACTATATCGCTACCTTGATTATGTCTTCACAGAATGCGCGTACAGATGTCAGTGAAGCGAGGTCCAGCTGTTTGACCACCAGCTGTGTACTTTCTGCACCGGTGCCTTGCTGGATGTCCCGAGCTGCCTCCTCAGCCTTGTCCAAGTCTCGGCAGGCCATTATTACACGACCCTGGAGCTTCACAATGCCGGCTGCTGTGGCCTTTCCTATCCCGCTGTTAGCACCGGTCACAATAACCGTCTTTCCCTTCATCATTCTGCGGATTTAAGTTGGTACAGGACTCCAGAGTTCAACTAACCAACCACTGCATCCCCCAAACCAGCAGAAGCCTCAAACTAACAACATGACGGCTTCTTTTGGGGGGATTTTTGCGGTTGGCAAACCAGCTAAAAGGTGCATCAGCACCACCTACTGGACTGGAGTGTGGCGTGCGCCTACAGGAAGGAAAGAAAAACAAGCATTTTAATTCTTTCTTTATTAAACCTGTCGTGCTCACAGATATCATCAGTTATTCATAATCCTGTGACATAAGCTTTCTAAGAAAGGCTACGAAAGTAAAAGGAGTCTTAAGCTAATTTATCTAGTAACAAGGAAGGTCGCCGGTTCAATCCCCAGCTCTGTCTGTCCTGGTCGTTGTGTCCTTGGACAAGACACTTCACCCCACCGCTTACTGGTGTTGGCCAGAGGGGCCGATGGTGCAATATGACTGCCTCGCTTCTCTCAGTCTGCCCCAGGGCAGCTGTGGCTGTAACTGTGGTTTGCCTCCACCAGTGTGTGAATGAATAGTGGCATTGTAAAGCGCTTTGAGTGTCTAGAAAACCGCTATATAAATACAATCCAATAATAATAATATTAATAATAATAATAATATTATTATTATTATTATTATTATTATTATTATTATTGTAAAGTTCCTATTAATGCCTTCTTTCCTGATCACAGGCCCAACACTACATGTTGGACAGCTGTTTGTTTGTGTGCTTTTTCTGAGATGAAAGATGTTATTTCTTGTATTTGTGCGTTCCATCACAAACATGTTTTTGAATATTGTATAGATCCCTTCTTGTGTTGTTGACATCCCTTCTTCTGCCACATTTGTTGGATCTGGCTGCTTATAATTCTTTGAACGTGAGCGTTGCAAACTTCCACCTTTGCTTAATGTTTTTTGTTGTCTGCATTTTCTTTTTTATAAAATTGGTCTTATGGAGATCCCAAGTGCTCCCCTGTCTGCGTACTATTTGGCTGATGATTCCTATTGTTCTCCAAACAGAAAATCTAACCCCACTTGAACAGTATACCTTTTAAGCTTAGCTTGTGCTCTTTTGTAATTAATAATTGTTTCTATTCAGCGGTGCTTTTACTATGTCTGCTCTTACCTTGCTACACTGCTCATTCCACCAAGCACTCCTTTGAACCCTGCCCCCCTCCTTGTAATTGTTTTTTCTGCAGCCTGTATCCTTTTCAAGCTTTATGTTAAAAACCTCCACACTTATATTCTCCCTAAGAAGTTCTTCACACCAAGTCTTGCTTAAACTGCTCCACCAAAATTCAATTCGTGCTCTGTGCAACATTTCTTCCTGAATTTCTATACCTACATTAATTTAACCTTAACATAAGGTAAGGGTCGTTATCAGTGTTGCAATATCTTATATTTCTAATGATGACAATGTTACATTTTTTGTGCTTTCCATAATTTTGTAAACTACTATATACTCAGCAAGAGCCATTCAGTTCATCACTGCCCATATTATATCTAACTGACGGCCTGTTCAGGGTCTACCCCTGCAATCTTTAAGAAAGGGGATACTTTTTATTTATAGGCTCGGCTGAGCACAGTTGTGTAATAGCCTGTGGCAGTTCCTACAGTCTGTGATGATCCATTCCTGTATGAACACTAATTACAAATGCATGTGCTTTGCTTTCCGAGTGAGCGCAGCCTTGGCTGTTGGGGTTGAAGATCTGTTCATGGATGAGCCTTTGGGGCCCTCTGGTGGAGCAAAGGCAAACAGTGACACGAGATGATGAAGAAACACGTATTAATAACATAATTAGAGTCATGTGATTGAATACAAACAGTAGTTATAATCAGTGGTATCGGCTTTATTTCAGACACTGGCAGTCAGAAAGAAAGCTACTTATGTCTCCTTCCTTATACACAAGTAATCACGCCACATATTTGACTTGGCAGACTTTTACGCCTTTCTGACAGGACGCCCGAGGGACTTGTGTCTCCTCCACATATTTACACTGTGGAGCCACGAGTGTAAATATTGGCAGTTACACGTACAGAGGCATACGAGTGACATTTTTGAGGTCATGTATTTCTTACAGTCTATGTCCTGCAGACGAAAGTGAAATACCAGGGTCAGATACCAGCTATATTGGTGGATATATAAGGTGTTTTTCTACCACATTTTAGAGGAAATGTGGTACATTTGACTCCAGCAGTCATGTGACAGCTTAAGTGTTACATTTTTGATTAGAATGAGCTTTAATAAAAGTCAAATCTCAAAGACAGTCAGGAACAAAGGCCTGGCTGGAGAGATGTGATGAACACAGTCAAAGGGAGAAATGTGATGATGTGTGACAAACTGACTGAAAATACACTCAGAGTGGGAACAAGCTGCAGATCGAAAGGAGTGAGATGAGGTACCAGGTGTGGAAGGAAATACTTTTAAAATAAAACAGGAAATAAATAACATATAAAAGTCCTAATAAAATCCAACACCGTGGCAATAAATTCACATTAAATATGGCACAAACATAAAATGGTATTGTAGACAAAAGATGTAATGTCTCGTCTTCTTCTTCATTTTGTTGCAGTCGCTGGAGTGAACAGCTCCCCCTCTGTTTCTACTCCCTAATGCCAGCGTTATTAAGGTAAACATCGTTGACTGGTAGGTTTGTCTGCTCCGTCTGTGAGGTCACACCGGTCTGCTGGATGAACTGCTGCAAGTTACATTGCCTCAGCTCTTTGTTCAGCTCCTCAATAATCTCCAGTCTGTCCTAGAAGACACAACAAGTATTATATTACCGGAGAACATTGTATCCACGAGCTGATATATCTTACTGTTCTTCAGGGCTGCATCGTTGCCTCCGCTACTAAAAATACAGCAGTGCATCTTTAGTCACACCTTTGCACCAAATGAGACACATTTCAAAAGAATGGAGTGATGACCTGTCCTCCTCCCTCCCTGGAAGGCATTGCAAATGCTCAGTACCATCCCAGAGCCAGAAGTATTATCCAAGACCTGTTTGACCTGCTGCCCTCAGCAGGCACTACAGTCGTCACCAGCTTCTTTCCTAAAACGCTGTTTGGCTCTTATGCAACTTTTACAGTCTGCAGTAACATCACTGGTTTAATAACTAAAACTTTCAGCTCAACAGTCAGTTTCTTAACATTACACTGATCAATTAAGACTTTTCCTTCATTTGAGTTAATTAAAGTCCTTAGTTTTTGTTATCAGTGGCTCCACAGAGTACTTCTTAATACATTCGACCAACATACAAACAAATTCCTGGGAGAGTTGTGTCAGAGAGGGAATGTGGTGTAAAAACACATGCCCACATTGAATTTGCAGATTAACCCTTTTGTTTTTTGGTTAACACCAACTACTTTGCAAATGTGTTAATTACTGCTTAAAAGTATTATTTCAGTGCTCTCATTTCCACTGTTTCAGTTTCTGTGTGTGTCTGATCTCACCTTGTTACCGGGTGTGGTGAGGATTATTGGAAAAGTGTGATCCTTTTCAGGCTATTATTCATGCATTCAGAAAAAAGCAGGAGGACGGAGGATTAATGCAAAGACCAACAAAAACCTGTCTGTCAGCTTTAGCCTGCACTTTCCCATTTACAGCGTCTTTTGCCAGTTGGGCGTGTCTGGAAAGTTTCAAGTGTGCAGTGGCAAATTTTTCTCATGTCAGCTATAATATTACGCAGCATTATGTATCATACTTTTCTTTCATTTCATCATCTCACATTAGCTCTATAATGGATCTAGCTAATATGAACCCTGATGTGCTGCTGAAACAAGTCTTACAGTAGTTTTTGTGAGATCAACCCTTCAGTTTAGGTAGAAATGATTGAAGAATTATACCTTTACCCTTTCCTCAGCCGTTTCCATCTCCTGCTGTGACTCAGCCAGTCTTACATCGAGTTCTTCTCCTAGCTGCAGGCGGTTGTGGAGCTCCTGCTTCAGGGACTTCAGGGACTCATCTTGCTGTGCTGTCAGAGAACTTTGCGTTTGGACTCTGACTTGCAGGTCCTCTTCTAGATGTGCAGAACGGGTTTGGAGTGTAGTGATTTCGTAACTTTGATCGTTTATGGATGAATGAATCTGATCCAGGCGCCTGTGCATACCTGTTGATAACAGTGTTAATGATTTTTGTTTTAGAAATGCAATCTGGAATGCACCAAAAATGTTGGGAATGTAAACAGATATGAGCACATACCTTGTTCTCTTTCCATCTCTGCCTGTAATGCTTTCTCCCAGTCTTCCGTCTGCATCAGCTCTACCTCATTCTGTCTCACTCTCCACTGCAGTTCCTCCAGTTCTTCAGCAAAAGCCAGAGTTACTTCAGGAGATGACCACTTCTGCTCCCATAACTCAGTCTCTCTTTCCAGATCTTGAAGCTGAATCTCCAGATCCTGTAGTCTTCTCTGTTGCTGCAGAATATCCCTAAACACCTCGTCTTTGGGGTAAGAAGGATTTGTCTTCATGGAGTTCACAGGGTCTAGGAAAGATACCGGTGAGGCCCTCAGTTCTGGTGAGGATCTGGGAGATCGAGACCAGTCCTTCTTTGGTTTATTCCTTTTGGGAAGTGTTGAGGGACCCAGACTAAATGTCAGAGCCTTTTGTGGCTCTCTGCGTTTGAGGGGCTCTGGTTCTGAGGGTCTGGAAAGTGGAAGACGTCTCTCGTTGGCGGAGGTGTCTGGACCCTCGCTGAGGCTCGGGCCGGTCCTCCGCAGAACGAACTGGACCTCTGTGGCCAACTGTCCCAGCTGAGCCAGGTGCTGCAGTGGACAATCATCAGCAACCAAGTGTCTCTCATTCCCTCGTAACTTCAAAATGAGAATGTAACGACCTGTCTGACCTGAGCAGGGATACATAAAGGCTTAGTTTTTAACTGATCAACATATTGCTAATAACATGAAATGCAAATATCAGCTGAATGTGGTGCAGAGTGTCTTCGGTGTTCACAACTGCAAACACCAAACTAACACCATTCTGATAACAAAGTAATTCAGTGAGCGTAAAATGAGAATTTTCATTGTTAGTCAGACTGAGAGACTTACCGATTGCTTGTGCGAGAGCTATGACGACATCCTGACAGGAAGTGTTTAGTGATAGGCCACTAACAACTCTGACCACACCCTCCACCCACACCTTCAGCTCCATTGTTCACACGCAACACCAACTTTTACCTACAGGGTGACACATAAACATCTGTAAACTACACCAATAAACAGTCAATACATTATAAAAATAAACAGTTGCAGTTTGGCAGTAATGTCAGGCTTCCACAAAGATTAAATGTATAAGTCTGCTGTCAGAAATACATACGGTAGCTTTGACCTTTATTTGCTGCATCTGCTCATAAGGCAAAGTTGCAAACACTGAGTTTGTGTTTTATTGTGCTTAGAGTCTAATAAGTACAAATATCAACAGAACAATTTTCTACATTGTGTTCTACACTCAAAACTGTTCATAAAAATACTTCCAGCAGAATGATTAATCCATCAGGCATGCTCCCATCCATCCACCTGCTTAACTGCCTATTCAAAATATTGTAATATTTTTCTATATTTTTATGTATAAATATATTTTTGCACTATATATTTGTTAAATTGCAGTTACACTAATCTAATTGTAGTTCTATTTATATTTTATAAGGAACATATGTAACCAATAAAAATAGCAAATCTGCCTTCTCCTATAATCTTTAGAGCACAAATTTATTTGTATGTATCTATTCATGTATACAACATGTTGTATGTGTTTGGTGCTTTGTTTTTGTACCTGCTGAAGGTCTGTTTGACTGAAATGTTGGGATTTAATAAAATAATTGTAGGCAAGATCTATTTTTCTCTCTGATGGACAATTAAAACACTACTTTTTGAAGTATATGAAATAACATACAAGTGGCTTAAGACAGATTAATATTCATTGTTACATATTTATTTTCTTATGGTTTTATTTAAAGTTGTAAAATTACTTACTATTACCAGTACGTTTCACTATGAATAGTTGAACTTGATGGACTTTTCCTATTGCAAAACTTTGCTGCCAGTCTTACAAAACTGTTGGAAATGATACCAATTTTGTCCTGTTTGGAAGTTGTAGGTAGTCCCAAGTCACAAACAACAATTCTCAGAAAAATGATGTTGAATTTTATAAGCCAGCACTGGAGGTAACTAGAGGGGTCTGAGACTCTGAGGTGGAGTGCAGGAGTCTGTGGAGAGTGGGCAGGCAGGTTTGTGTCAGCGGGCTGCAGGAGGAGAAACAGGACGACTGTTCCTCCTGAAATCTTGGCTGGGAGCTGGAACCAATTTCACATGGACAAACTGATACCAGCACTCGGGTTTTCTCACACACTCTGCACTTTTTTTGCAAGAACAATAACAACAACAAAGGCTTTGTAGAAGAGCAGCCAGAAGAAAAGTAGCCTGTTTAAAGGTATCTGACTTATATAGCAAATAATTCTCTGTATTTCCACTGACACTGAAAAGGCCAGTTTACACCCTAATGAGACATTCCTCTATGCTCTAAGACAAATGTAGGAAATACAGACCATTACAACACATGTTGCTTTCACTTCCTATCACCTGGTAAATGGATGTGTTCGTATAAAGCACTTTTTCTACTCGACCTGAGTATCTTGCCCTAACCCATGCAGGAGCCAACAACCAACCACCTTTCGATTAGCAGATGACCAGCTCTGTGCTCTAGCCACCCCCGAACCCACCTGAATATTAACATTTTAAATCATTCATTTAAAAATCCGTCATCAATAAGCTCTACACAGACACTGTAAGCTTACCCAGATTCTTTCCTGAAAGCAACTCGTTTGAAATGTAATTGTTAAAAATGCACTCTTTCATGTTGATATTATACAAGTGGTGATCAACGCTGTCCCACTGCTGAGTGTATACTCTGTATTTTCTCTAATCCTCTGTGGATCGGAGAAAAAAACATCAAACTTGTGCACTCAGCGCTTTCTGTTTGCTGTACAATCCTGGAGAACAATTCAAAGACATCATTAAAAGCCCAAAGTTACCATGACATTTATGTCCACGATGTGTGTATGTAAACTTACTCCCAGTTACAGTTGATGGAATTCTACTCAAACTGTTTGTTTTTATCTAATCAGGTCAGGGAATCTTTTGCCTCGTAGCTTGTTGCGTCAGTCCTCCTCCATGCAGGTTGCTCAAAGACGTACTGTTCTGTAACCTTTCTTTCACCTCTCCATTCTTCTTGCTTGGTTATCCACTTGGTCTAGGCGGCCAATGTTTTTAAGACTGCCTGTTCCAGACTTGTTTACCACACTGCTCTGCAAACACTCAGAGCTCAGTCTTTGATCTGATGCACAATGTAAATTCTGGGACCTTGTATAAACAGGTGCAATGGTTTCTTAATTATGTATAGAAAAAAACATCTAAATTATGACTGGTCATCTGTCTCTGTGCGTTAGCCCAGCAGTGGACTGGAGATCTATCCAGGCAAACTACCAAATGATTAATACTGTATTCCTGCTCCTATGTCTGTGAAGGTTCTCAGTCATCCAGGTCTAAGAAGTCTAAGAAGCTTAGAAAGAAAAACGTCTGGACTTTTTTGAAGACGTTTCACCTCTCATCCGAGAAGCTTCTTCAGGTCTAGGAGCAACTGGTGAGGAGTCCCAGATTTTAAGCCCTATTGGGGTGTCCCCAAGGGGGACATGGACCCCCTATTGAACCTCTACCCAATCACACGAGCCAAGATATGAAAAAAAAAGACAAAAAAACGGGTGTAGGTCACAATCAGCAAAGGTTTTGGGACTCTCCACCAATTGTTCTTAGAACTGAAGAAGCTTCTTGGATGACAGGTGAAACGTCTTCAAGGAAACTTAAAGAAGTCCAGATGCTTTTCTTTCCAAGCTCCTTAGACATTCCTGGTCCGAGTAAAAAGATGTACTGGGTGGTTTTCGGGTGGTTTGTCAAAGTAGTGTGTTGCTGTACCTCAACAGAAGCTGTTGTTTGACTGATGTGGGAATATCTAGTTTCCATCAGTTCTTGACGAACTGCATATTACTGTAACATTACATGCCAATAGTGTCAGTTCAGCCAGGAAATCCATAAAAAGTTAATGTCAGTAAAGCCTTTTGTGTTGGGATTGTAATGAGACCGAAAAATCTTCAGGAGGTTTCTGGAGTGACAACAAATATTTTTGGTGAAAATGGGCTGATTTAGGATTGTTAATCCATCATCATCACCGATATTCTGTCACAGGTCAGTTAATTAGACAAAGACCAGCCTTGCAGCCAACAGTGGTGCTTCCCGGCACATTCAGTGAACATTAGAGGGTTTTTCCTGGCTAAGATTCCTGTAACGTTGCAAATATACATGACTGGTGATTGATACAAAATTGAGTTCCTTACTTAAGACAAGTGTGATAAACTAAAGTGTAATCCATACTGGAGCCAGAGGGAGATTTTTTTTAAACGACTCTATTCTTGTCACATTTTAGGGGAACCCTCAGAGTGAGCAGTTTAACATATGTGCATACTTACATTTCAAACAGGTGTTTGAAGTGTGGGCAGGTTTGTGTTTGTGTCATGTGTTTGCTGGGAAAGACGCGCGGCCTCACTGAGCAGGAATGAAGCAGAACATATTGACATTCCTGAAAGAGTCAGACTCCTCCCACACATACTCCAGTCTCTGTTTACTAAATTCCACTGCCCAGCATCAGTTTCAGTGTCACCATCATTAAGAAAACAGTAGGTGCTATCACGCCCTTAAAAATACCATGAAACTGATTTTCTTTATGTGGAAAATGCTGATTTTCACTTTTATAAGACCTGTTGGGTCTTGATGGGTCACAAATAAATTTTTGCCTAAAGTATCAGCCTCTGTGTTACCTTTTTACCTTTTTTTGTAATGATTGACATTAAATTTTAGTCCACATCCGAAGATTTTGTTCTTCATATAGGATTATTTTGGGGGTCTTTTCAAGCTATTTTGCTTAAGTTAACCAAATCACAGCTTTGTCTTTGATTTGATAAACATGACAGGACATTTTATGCAAAACAATTTCTAATGCACGGATACAATTAAATAACGGAAAAACATTTAGTAGCTGAGTGAGGTGATGATTTCAGAGCCTGTTGGCACTCTCCTCGAGTCTGTAATCCTGCTGAAATGATGGAACATCGTCCTTTCACAGATATTACCCCATTAGCTGTTTTGATGGTGGTGCTGGACAGCACTGTCTAACTATAAATCTCCCACAGGTGTTCAATTTGGGTCGAGAGCTACACACTATAAAGGACATGCCAAATGATTCCCAGCAGTTTTCTCCTCATCAAACCGCTCAGTGAGCTTTTCTGTTAGTTTGTCTCTCATCTGTGTTTCACTTCATTGTTAGTCATTTCTGTAAGGGTAATCTAAAACACTTTATGTGTAATGCTTTTTAATAATTCAAAACTGAGAGATAAGCAGAGACAAATGTTGTACACTTACCTTCTATTTCAGTTTCTCTCTGCTTCACTGAAGGTCCCGCGGCTGTCAGTCTGTTTCGTGGTCGGCCTGCTGAGCAGCTGAACGGCTGTGACTCAAACACACCTACGGACTCAGCTGAGGAGGAGGAGGAGGAGAAAGAGGAGTGCAGCTGTGGAATGCAGCTCTTCTGGGTGTGCTGCGTGTAATGTGATGTCACTGTGAAAGTACTCGGAAGAAGTAAAGTGCATTTACTGTAGCGGATTTTTTTGTGCCACAATCATCCTGCAGGAAATCACCGGCTTTTGTTCTGAGCTTGTTATCTTTTTCTTTTCAGTCCTTCGTGAAAATGCCTCAAACCACCACTACAAGTTCCCACCAGACAGGTCCACCTGTGCTTACTCATTATTCACTTTTTCCCTAAATTCTACAGCCTGCATCTGCCTGATTTTAACAAAGTCATGTTAAACCCACAGCTTTGAGTTGCACTGGTGTGATCCTCTGTTGCAGAGAAAAAGTTTCAGTGCTTTTACTCCAGCCTGTGGCTCCAAGCAGTGATGTCACTGTGACGCTGAAACTGGGCTCCTCCCAAACTAAATAGGAGATAAAAACAGAGAGGAGTGGCTCCTCCCACCAACTTGTTCTTTCTGCACATTTCCAACATTCCACTTCGAGGTATTAGTCTCTCCTTTTCTCCTTTTGTCCTTTGCTCTGTTTCCTACTCTGTGTTTCAGTGTGTTTCAAGTTTTATTGTCATGTACAGATAAACAGTGTAGCCACATTTATCCATAATGCATTTTCTCGTGCTCCTCAGCCTTACATGAGCATATAGAGAGTGCAGTTATATTACGAAGAAAACAACAGAATTTAGCAGTTGTAATAATAATGATAATAATAACAATGAAAAGGAGAAAAGGAGAGAAAAAAGTAATAAATATTAGAGAATTTAAGACCAGTTGGTATTTACAAGTTTGTACAGGAGTATTTACAGGTTGAAATGGTTTTGTATGCGTCCTTTCAATGCAGCTGGTTACAGCACCAAACCAACAGCAAACATCAGCATCAGGATGAAGATAAATGAAGCTGAAGTCGTGTTTCCATGTAGCGTTTCTTTTACTGAAGTTATTATTTTGTGTGGCCCTACTGTATACCATTTATACATTGACTTTATGAATTAGGTCTAAAGATCTCATTCAGTTAGACTGGAAATGTTGACAATGGGAGGAAACCAAGTAAAAGTCTTTCAATCTCTCATCAGGACAAACACAAACTGGTTTGTAGTCAGGTCCCATTGAAGACTGTGCTCAAACACAGAGGCCAGTTATTCATGTGAATTAACATCTTGACATCTCCCTCGACTGGTACAAAGATGAACTGGAAATATTCCTTTTTATGGATGGACAGAGCTGCTCTTCAGCAGTGAAGCAGCACTGTACCACAAACAGCCTTGTTAATCGGTCGATGTTCAGTGGCTCATTTTACTCAAGGTCCGGTTAATCCACGGTTGCAGAAAAAAACAGGACAATGAAATCTTGCTAATGTTGTGTGAAATTGATGAACCATTTATTTATTTCCCCAAATTAAATTTTTTGTGCCTCGAGATCTCTTGGCCAATCCCATTTTTGATGTTTGTGTTACTGAGAAATGCCTTAGTAACCTGCCAAGTCCAGAACTCATCAAACACCAGTATCATAGAATATCAATGATACTTGATCTTCTATGATACTGGTGCATGATACTGTATCATACACCAGTATCATTCATCTGCCTTTTCATAATTCTACACCTATGAGTTCCTTAAATCCATAACCCTCCCCCATTTTTCTTATGATCAATTCAATATCTTTGAAAAACTTCATCTCAAGACGAATGATTTTGTCAGTTTGAAATCACGTGGACCGGATGGTTTCCCTGCTGAGCTCTGCAAACATTTCTAATAACTTTTTCCCTTCTATTTATAAGAACGACTTCAGAATGTAGCTCCACTCAGCTGATTACTAGACACCGTCTCCTATAAATACAGACATTAAAATTCCAAGTAAGGGCTCAGCATCCAGATTAGATAAAGTGATTAAATTTGCCCTCTCATTCACCCTGACCAGACAGGTTTTATTAAAGGCTGACTATCTATCAGTGCTTGCAAACCCAACACTTTAATGCAGCTGTCCCACATTAGTAAATCACAGTAACGTTATCATGTAGAAAAAGCATTCAACAGGGTTCACTGGAAATGTCTTTTTGCAACACTAGAAACATATGGGGAATCATTTATTAGCTGAATCAGGGCTCTTTGTATTTCCTCAGTGACCACCGTCACCATCAGTTAGTTGATAACATTCATAAATGGTAAATGGCCTGTATTTATATAGCGCTTTTCTAGTCCCTAAGGACCCCAAAGCGCTTTACATATCCAGTCATCCACCCATTCACGCACACATTCACACACATTCATACAATCTCATTCTTCACAGTGGGACCTTTTTCACTAGCAGCAGCAGCAGGAGTGAGATAAGATGGAAATATCAAACGTGTTCAAACAATCATTACACAACGCATATTTGTTTTATGACTCCATTTAGACAAACATGATTTTGCAGCCCTAGTTTCTCTCACGAGGTTAATATTAAATATATCAGGATGAACATTTCCTACAAGCTTACAATCTCACTCCATCATGCCGAATAGTACAAGATGATTTCAGTCACTGCTCCAACCTTCCTGCCTCCCTTTATAAACAAACTGCAGTAATAAAAATGTCACGCTTACCTAAAGTCCATCATGTATCCACAGTAGAAAAACCTCAATCTCAAGCAGGTGTCCTGGTGCTGGGTTTGGTGAGCCAGTGTTTGTGTTTTTGATTTAATATTCTTTGATTATTGTTATTTGTGGTTCTTGGTTCTCTGGTTCTTGATCTTAGTGTTCAGTCTCAGCCCCGTGTTACTCGGTGTTCCTCGTTTCACGTCGAGTCACCCTTGTCTTTTTGTTCATCTCCTCTGCCTCCCCAGTCAGTCATATCCCTGTGTCTCACGGTTCCTGTTTTACTTTGACAGTCTCGTGTTCAGTGATTTCAGTTTTGTTTCCTCCCCGTCTCATTTTGTCAGATTAGTCCTAGCTGTGTTTCCTTCTTGTTTCTCATTCCCTTGTTATTTCTTTGTGTATTTAAGCCCTGTGTTTTCCTCTGGTGGTTGTCGCGTTGTCCCATATGTTGTGTATTCTTTGGTTTCATTCGCGGTCACCAGTTCCTAGCTTCTAGATTCCAGGTTCCTGGTTTTCAGTTTTAGGCTACATTGTCCCTGCGGGGAACGCCAGTGTATTTATGGAACGGACCCAAAAGCCGACACGGGAGAACAAAACTAAGGTTTAACACTAGGCGAGCTTTTATTGTGGCTGAATATCATAAAAAACTAAGATCAAATATGAAAAGTGTGACAAAAACATGAACAAGAACCTGGACTGGAGCATGCAAAACAATGAGGGGAAACATGAGCATGAACCTGACGAGACTCGACATGACGACAAAAGACGACCTGACAGAGGACTTAATTCCACATTGAGGGTAAGCACCCGGGGAGACACAGCTGACACCAATGAACATGACACCATAAGGAGAAGTAAAACTAAACACACACAACATGGAAACACCAGAGTCTTCAAAGTAAAACAGGAAACGTGGAGAGACGCAGACATGACGCACATGACGGGCTGGACAGGAAACATGACACATAACAAGGAGAGATGAAACAAAAACACAAGAACTTACTATCACAAACGTAACGTAATAAACTTAAAACGGTCACAGACCCAGCCCCTGCTTTCTTATTTCTGGTGTTTGAGTTGCGTCACAGCATGATAAAGCTGCCTCCTTCGGTTTACCCGTTTGTTTCGAGTCGTGCGTTTGGGTGCTCATCCTGCCTGCCACAGCGTTCTACATGACACGATTAAAAGCTCCAAACTATTCATTCTGTTTCTTGCTCAGCTGCTCTCAATCTAATTTTACCTGCTAGTTTATCAGATATTCTCAATATTTCAAAATCATATCAATAGCTGGGATTCTGACAGCTTGAATAAAGACACTTCCAACCACCAGCTCCGGTTTCACCATCCCATTGTTCCATTCTGGAACAAGCCAAACCTTATAATCAATAAGAGCACATTCAGTTTGACAAAATGGAAAGACAAAGGAATTACTGTCGACTTCATCTATTAAGATAATACTTTCATGAACTTTCAGCAGTTTTTTAAAAAGAGTATTTCTTTTTGTTTTATTGGAGGACAGACAGGAAAGTGGGCTGAGAGCGAGGGCACAGCAGAAGGCCACAAGTCAGACTGGCTCAAACAAACTTAAAACATTAAATTTGATTATCTAATGACAAGAGAGAAATTTACACGTTTATTCTATGAGACTAATACTACATGAATGTGTCTGTCTGTATTTGTTCAGATTTATAATAATGTGTGTATGTATGGACAAACAAATATTTAATAATTGCATACGTGACCATAGAACACCCTGGTTAAGAAAGCCCGTCAGCGTCTCTTCTTCCTCAGAAGACTTAGAGACTTCCATCTGCCACTGAAGGTGCTCAAGAACTTCTACTCCTGCACCATCGAGAGCGTCCTGACGGCAAACATCTGCACCTGGTTTGGGAACAGCACCAAGCAGGAC
>NW_005187601.1:664515-666264 GCF_000239375.1 Pundamilia nyererei
ACATTTTTTACTGTAAATTTCTAAGTTAATTTGTAAAATTTGTAGTAACCTGTAAATTGTAAATACTGTAAAACTTTTTTCTGTCATTTAATGGTCGGGCATTGTACAGCTACAAGCATTTCCCCCCCATGTCATACTGTGTATGGTTGTGTGTGTGTGACAAATAAAATTTGGATTTGGATTTAGAAACACTGGGTATATTGTTAGATCATTACTATCATTACTTAATATTAGAATATTATTAAAATATTATTAAAACACAAATTCTAAAACAGTAAGAATCAGAATTTCTTTGTAACTCAGTGATGTTAACAATTACATTATATTTACTGCTGTTGTTACTGATATGAAATAAAGCTTTACAGCACCTTCTACAGCGCTGCAGCGCCTGCTTTGTGTTTTATTTTTTCTTTAAAAAAACATTTTTATGCATCTATGTTTGCCCTTGCTTATGTCCCAGTGAGGGCACTGGGCTTTTTAGACAGAAACCAGTTAAAGTAGTCCCAACAGGTGTTCAGCACGGCCAGGCCAGCAGGTTACTGACTTCCAGTAACAACACAAACAGTACTAGTCATTAAGAAGGTGAAGGTGGGTCACTTCTTACTTGGTTAGATTGCCACAATAAATTGTGCTGTGAATTTAAGCTGTTCTGAAGGAGATTATGTTCAATTTTAGAGATCAGCAAGCGTGAAGTCACTGACCAAACAAGTCTCCAGAATATCACCATTCCTGGAAGACTCCTCAGATCTCCGTGTCCTGATAGCAGGAGGGTCGGAAGTCTTTGTGTTGAATGATTAGATGTTTTTTTTTTAATCTTCAAACTATTGTACAACCTTTTCTATAAGCATTAAATAATAAATACATCAAAATCAGTATTTGTGGCTTTATTTCAGTTACCCACAGACTAAGTCATTTAAACTGGTTTTGTTTTCATTCTTTACTTGTTCTCAGACCATCAAACATCATTGGACCTGCAGCTGAAAGAATAAAAACTGTCTTATGATGGCATTCGTGATTATAATTGATCAGATCCCATCTGCACTCTGAAACCTGAAACATTTAGTACTGCGTCCAGCGCTTGTGCGTGCCATGGTGGAGGCAGGATACTCTGAGTGGGTGTGTGGTCAGGAGTTTGATCCAGCAACTTTACTCCGAACCACTATTGTGCAGACTCTGCCTAAAATGCAGGATAGCATCTCCCACAAACAGGAAATTATGGTTCACGTGGGTTGAAGGGACTACAGGTCATACATGTACAGTCACTGTGTTTAACACAGTAGCTGACGTTGGCAAAGTGACAAGATTAAAGCAAACACACTGAGTAATGTGGATCATGAACAAGAGCTTTATGTAACAAATGAAAATAAATACAGAACTGCTAAACTTAAACTGTCACTCTTTTAATGTTTATTGTATCGGGAAAGACCAAAAAAACAAAGAAAAAATGGTCATTAAATCACTTAATACCAACAGGGTGATTGTAAGCAGTGCAAGACAGAGTTCGTTTTTCATATGCTGGCCTTCAACATTAAAAATGAAGCACAGTATTTTCCTGTGATGGACCAAAATCATCAAATTTAACTGACTTTTTATGGTGTGACGTTGATGTTGACATGAACAAGCTTTGGATCAAGTCTTGTGTCAGAACTAAGAGCAGATTTCTCCTGTTTTGGCTTCCTGTTAAATCCAGAATTCAAAATCCTGCTCCTCACATACAAGGTCTTAAATAATCAGGCCCCATCTTATCTC
>NW_005187601.1:666789-669221 GCF_000239375.1 Pundamilia nyererei
TTTTCTCTGTATCTATGAAGCGCCTTGAGGCGACTTTTGTTGTGATTTGGCGCTATATAAATAAAATTGAACTGAATTGAATTGAAATAACTGCAGTGATGTAACAGTTTAATTCACAATTCACACAGGAATAAAGGAACATATACTGCCTCCTGTCATAAAATGTAAAGCTTTAGTTATACCCATCCATCCATTTCACTCCCAGATCTCACTGTGGTGCCGGCAGTCTAAGCAGTGAAGCCTCCGCCCAGGCCTCGCTCTCTATGGTCACCTTATCCACAGGCACACCAACGTGTTACCAAACCAGCCAAGAGATATAATCTCTGCAGTGAGTCCTGCGTCTGCTTCATGGCGTGACATAGGAATGTCGCAGGCTCTTAGAAGTTATTTAGGTCTAAGTGGTTTGCGATGCAGCTGCAGGGGAGATGGACACACCTCTGTGCTCTCTGGTTATTGTTGTTGTTGGAGTGTGTAGCTGTGGGCTGAATAAAGTGCTGGAAAGCATGAACGTGGACGGGTCTGCCGTGGAGTTATTACAGTGGCGCCGAAACCCAGGATGGGGCACGGCAGACCCGTCCACGTTCATGCTTTCCAACTCTCTCACAGTTGCTTGTTTACACACTGGCTGCAGCTTTTTCAGCCCACAGCCACTCACTCCACCAACAACAACCAGACAGCACCGCGCCTTATGTCGGCGAGGTGTAATTGCTGATGCCGTGCAGGTGTGTCCATCTCCCCTGCAGGCATCGCAAACCACGCCCCGCCACAAAGTGGAATTCCAAAATGTCCACAAGAGGTCTCTGTCAGCCAGTCACCACTGGATGGCAGTGTCTGCACACAGAGTGTGCATCAGTGTTTCTCTCTAACAAGCTGATTCACACAGAGGAAACATTTATCTTGGCTATTATATTTTATTCATTTTTGAAATGTCATCTTAAGTTGTGCCAAAAACAGCTGTCAGTAAAAATTATTTACTGCAAAAAACATTGTAGACTGCAGAAAATAAATCATAAAATTCTCATCCCACTTAGTGATACTATTAAATCTACATTTCATTTCAGTCTGAAAAGGAACTTTTAATAACTCTTGTATGGTTTTGGTTTTCTGTCTATTTGTTTTTTTGAACAGTGGAGCTGATGTTGAGACGTGTATGAGCGCCCGAGTGAGTTTTGGATAAGAAGCCGGTGAAAGGAAACATGAACAGAAAAGGATCAGATGTTTGCTCGTTCAGTCTACTACATCTCGTGATTTTCATGAGGTGTACCTTTTTTTATATTACTATGTATTGTTTGACACTAAAACAATACCTCTACGAGGGGAAGATTTATCTGTGCTCATATCTCAGCTTAGCAGCTGTAACATAAAAACCAGTCTTAAAGCTGTGATCAAGCATGCAACGAGCCAGACTGGTTTGTGCGTTCGAGGTTTATTGAGAGTGTATTTATACTGCATTGCACTTGTTCCGCCTCACGGATGAAGGAACACACAGACACATAGACTTATACAGGCTCAGAGGTGTTAGTGAGTGAAGATTTGGCCCCGTGTCAGTCTGTTAGCTGTCAATCAATGGCACATATACAGCTTTTTAGTATCTGAAAGATCTGTGAGTAGAACAAACTGGCCCTGACAAATAAACAGAAAAACTAAATAATATGTAAGCCTGCACATTGTAAGTGCTGTTGGTAATTATAGTCTTTTGCCAATTTAATTGCAGCACTGTAATCTAAATGGGTTTACAGAGCAATGGTCTAAATTAGCAGTTTTATAATTACTACTGAGCTGCGTGCATGTCTCTCTATCCCCCACTTAATTACTAACAATTTGTCTCTGGAAAAGCTATTGTTAAGCAAGAAGTAATTAGAACAACAGCCTTTGTTTTCCATGCGTTTCAGATGGCCTTTCTTATCGTTCCGCCAAACAATGCAGCCAAACGACAGAGGCTTGCAGCAGCATAGCAAGAGATTGGTGAGTCAAGATTTCGTCATTGTGAAGCTTCTTTCCATGTGGTCACTGGTGATCACAGCAGGCACTGAGGTTGTAAGGCACTCTGCAGACTGTGAGGGAAGTGGCAGTGGAAGTGTTTTCTGTGTGGTCATAAAAATAGTTTTGGAAACAAAACAACAAAATTAAAGCCGGTTCATTTTTCAGCTGTGACGAGACACCAAGAAAAGACTGCCAGCTGTTCTGTTTGTCAGGAAGCTACCGTTCATGTCACCTGTGGAGTCAGCACCGGATGATTAAAAGGTCTTAAGATCTCCCTCGTTTCTTTTTTAACATACTTGAATCTTCTAGCTGGTTGCATTTTTGCTGCTAACCTGCAACATGTTGTTATCACCTCTGGGTATTTGTGCACTCCTGAATGGTTTTAAAGTTTCTGAATCAACAGATGGGACTTTTAAACATGAATTAGAAATATTGGGGTTTAAAAAAAA
>NW_005187601.1:669828-673779 GCF_000239375.1 Pundamilia nyererei
CTGCCCTGAGGGAAGCAGGTTGAACAGGTCAAACCCAGGGTGGGAGCTGTCCTTGATGAACTGCAACATGCAAAACTAACAAAGCAACTAAGCTGAGGCTGGCAATTAGCAACTTAAAACCACTGATGTTCACGAACAGCTTAAAACAGGATGTAAAGGAGCTGAAAAAGTCTGAACAGTTCGTCGCCTCCATATTAAAGAGTCTTTATTTAACTGAAAGATTCTCTCACTTTCTGAGCTCAAAACATCAACAGCAAACCATGTGCCAGCACCTGTTTTTGCGTCCTGTCCTGAAGAATGTTCCTGAAATATTTTGTTGAAAAGATGGAAAATATGTTATAAATTACTCTCCATCACATTGTTAGATCCATTACCCATATCATCCCCAGGGGTCTGGATGTGTTCTAGACTTTATGGTCCATCCAAAGTTATAAAATGTTCTGTAGATGTCCTGCATTCAGTTTGGTGTTTTCAGAGTCCTTTTGAGTTTCTTAAATCTGGCCTTGTTCAGACTATTTTAAGTATTTTAAATAGGAATCTGTTCAACTGCTCCTTTTTAATCCAATTTCAATTTAACGCTGTTTTCATTTTCCTGACTGACTGCAGTGTTTGACCCAGTTGACCATACACTGACTCAGAAGACCCAGGAACTGGTTTGGCCTGCTCTCAGTTGGCTTTCATCCTCACTGAGACGTCCTGTTTCTTTCTCTATGAAACACAACAGTGCTGCAAACTGTGCATAGGCACCACCGTTAAAGAGTGGAACAGTAGAGGAAGCAGTGTGTTGGCGTGTGGGGTGGATCACGGGGCATTGCTAATGAAATTAAGATTAGGACATTAACAAAAGGAAGAGTGCCCAAATCTATGCAACATGCTGCAAATGCAGAAGAGCACACATACTTACAGAGGACCCATGAAGTAGGAAGTCATGGTGAAGGCACGAAGCAGAACTTTTTCTTTGATTATTGCCATGTTTTCCTTCACTTCCTGCACTTTTATTACTCGTTTATTATAGAGCTGAACACTAAATACATAAAACAGCTCATTTAAATGTATAGAGGGGAGCACAGTCTACACTTGTAATCAACACTATGGCTGAGATTTCTGCCTGAATATTTAATGTGCTGACAACAGCAATAAACTGTAACTCCCTGCTAATTTTCTCTGTGAAGTTTTGTTTTATGATTTCTGGGGAAATGTGTGTTTTCCAATTTGGTGGTATCAAAAATGCTTCAGAAAAACAAGCTGATTTGCATTGAACTACAAACGAGTCAGTTTAAACTGACAGGAACGGCTTGTCTATCTTCCAAATATGCAAATGTGCAAAATCGCGATTAACAGTGTTTGTATGCATGGACTGGCAAAGACAATACCAGTTTTAGGACTGCAAAAGCACGAGCCAAGACTTAACTGGTTATAGTTCAAAGGTTTTATTGACACAGATTCGATAATGGCAAGGGAAACCTGTCAACTGGGCAGCCACTGGGAAACTGGTAAGCAGGTCGCAAGAGGAACACAACAGCGAGAGCCTCTGGTTAAGGTTTCTTTGGCAAGTCAGCACCACGGACAAGCAGGTAAGTCAGAGAGGTGAGTATTGTGCCAGACGTGGGTCCTGCAGGGAGCATTCAACACAGGAATAACTGGAAAACAAGAGAATTGGAGTGATAACACCGAGTAATAAAGCTATGAATTAAATTTAATTTGTTAATTTTTTTTATTTAGAAAGAGGGACAATTAATGAATATTTGTAACAAATGTAAATATGCCATTAGGCTAATTTCCATCTGTACACCCTCTGGCAGGTTGCTGTATGTTTTTACTAACATGCAGCGTATGTTAGTAAAAACATACAGAGACACTATTTACAGCCCATGTAGATAGAGACAAAAACAGTGATCACATCATATTAGAACAAACAATGACAAGAAGAGTAGACAACAGAGGACAATATTCAATTATATTGAACAAATATTACACATGCCCTCATTGTCCTGATATTGCACTGACCCATTACACTAATAGTTGTTTCCCTTTTTGTAATACGTATCAACTTCATTACTATTATTACTAGTAACAACAATAAGAAGAATGAAATGCAGTAGTGGTGAATAAACACCGAGTGTGAAAAGAGCAGAAGTACTCACGAGAAGCTCCCAGTAGTCTGGGCCTATTACAGCGTAATTACAGGAGGGTTCAGGTCACCTGATCAGGCCTAACACTGAGCTTCACCAAAAAAGGAAAGTTTGAAACCTAAAAGCTGAGACTGTGTCGCTCTCATGATTATCAACCAGGAGTTGGTTCCACATCAGAGGAGCCTGATAGCTGTTAGGATAATAATGAGGCACTATCACATCTTTAAGATACGATGAGGCCTGATTCAGGATTTTGTATGTGAGGAGAATGATTTTAAATTCAGAATTAAACGAGGAGCCAATTAAGAAGCCGATATGGGACAAAGCATTCTGGATGCTTGTCACACAGCTTTTAGAGTGACCTGACAATAATGAATACAACAGTACCGTCTAGAGGCAATAATTGCTTGAATTAGCTTTTCAGCATCGATCTAAAAATAGACTGTTTCTCATTTTAACAATATTATGCAAATGAATGAAGCCACTCTGCATATTTGAAGGACATGTCCTGATCAACGGCGACTCTGAGACTCTTCACAGTGTTACTGGAGGACAAGGCAATGCCATCTCAAGTAAGTATCTGGTTAGATACCATATTGCTAAGATTTTAAGGACCAAGTACAGTAACCTCAATTTTGCCTGAATTTAGAAGTTGGAAATTTGAGACCATCCAGGCATTTATGCCTTTAAGACATGCATGGATTTTAGTTTGTATGATCTGGCTTCATAAATAAATAAATAAAGCCGGGTATCATCTGCATAGCAATGAAAATGTCTGCTCTGTTTTCTAATAATACCGTCTAAGGCAGGGGTGTTGAACTCCAGGCCTCGAGGGCCAGTGTCCTGCAGGTTTTAGATGTGTCCTTGATCCAACACAGCTGATTTAAACGGCTAAATGACCTCCTCAACATGTCTTGAAGTTCACCAGAGGCCTGGTAATGAACTAATCATTTGATTCAGGTGTGCTGACCCAGGGTGAGATCTAAAACCTGCAGGACGCCGGCACTCGAGGCCTGGAGTTGGACACCCCTGGTCGAAGGGAAGCATTGGTCTCGGCACAGAACTCCGTGGAACTCCATGTCTAACTTTTGTGTGTGACAAAGACCCTGTAAGCTGGAATCTATCAGATAAATATGATTCAGACTCACCGCAGTACAATTCTTTTAATACCAGCAGTGTGTTTTAATATCTGCAGTAAAACATTGTGGTCATCGGTATCAAATGACCCACTGAGGTCCAGCAGGACAAGCACAGAAATGAGACCAATGTCAACGGCCATAAGAAGACCATTAGTAACCTTCACTAGTGCTGTTTCTGAGGTATGATGCACACTAAATCTTGAGGAAAACTCTTCAAATAAACCATTCCATGCAATTATTCCCCCCCTAACTGTGCTCTTGCAGCTTAATTCTGCTGGCTCCAATCAGCTGAGTTTGGAGGATGGAGTTCGGAGTCATGGCATTGGACAGGCTCAGGTTACTGTGTTTTGTAGCAGCAACATATACGCTGTTTTAAACAATATCAGCTGTTGTTTGCTACGTAGAAACTGTCACTGGATTACTTTAACGCTCAGGAAATCTTAATAGGGCTCACTGTATTTCCCTGATGAATATGTCATAAACAGCTGGATCTCCATGGTGATGTTCCTGACTAAAAACAAAAACTGATGAAGTTTCTGTCCTCCTCTCAGCCTCGCAATCCACTCTATCAGTCTGCTGTCAGAGGAGATGTTCTCTCATTTGGCTTCTTTCTTTAAGTGTGTGTGTGTGTGTGTGTGTGTGTGTGTGTGTGTGTGTGTGTGTGTGTGTGTGTGTGTGTG
>NW_005187601.1:673965-683851 GCF_000239375.1 Pundamilia nyererei
GTGTGTGTGTGTGTGTGTGTGTGTGTGTGTGTGTGTGTGTGTGTGTGTGTGTGTGTGTGTGTGTCTGCATTATCCCGCTCTGTTGGCAAGGCAGCCACAATAGAGCTGACTAATGCAGAAACAGACTGCGGGCTAAGCTTCTTTTTTCAAAGAAGTCTTGAAAAGTGAAGGGTGCATTGTGTGGCCCATTCCCCTAATATTTATACCTCGGCCCTCGGCCTTCGTCCTGCACTGCAGAAAAGCATCACCAATGTCAGGAACACAGAAAACACACCCACTCACGCAGAAACATTTGTATATACTCAGCAGGAGGGGAAAATGATTTTTCAGTCCCAGTTTGCACTTAAAGGTAAAAAACTAATTAAAAACCATTCATTGGTCAGACCTGTGTTTTGTATAGCACCTTGACAACTGGGCCTTTTGGCTGTTGCTGTCTGGGCTCTGTGACGTCAGAGGGAAATTATGATTCAGACGTATTGTATAGCTCACGCAGTTTATCCTATTTCAGACAGCAACACATCAGAGAATGGCTTACTGTTTTTTATAGGAAATCCCAATACAGCTTTGTTGCTTTGATTTTGAAAGTGAATGCATTTTTTATGTATGTGCTTGTGTGTATGAGAGTGGATGTGGTGGAACACACCTTTGTGAGAGATGTGAGTCTGCTAGCCATGAAAGATGTAAGCTCACATTGAAAAAACGAATACGCAGAGAAATCAAAACCTTTGCTAGCAAAGCTGTAAATGCAACACAGACGTTTTTTATTTTTACCAAGCTTTACACGTCCAGGAATGAAGCTAAGCCGTTGTGTGATAGGGGAGCATTTTGATAAACCAAAGCAGATCATTTTGACTTTTGTCCTCAGCTCTGGATGAAGCCCATGTTTCTCATCTTTGTACATCTTTGAAAGAGTTTATGATTATGGAGGAGCAGACAACAACTCGGTCAATGAAAGGGACTATGACAGGAAGTGATTTATTCATGTAGGTAAGTGCATGCTTGGAAATGGGACAAAATTGGCAGGTGTTACAATCGATGGCTGTCCAAATCTTACAGGGAAAAATGGCGGCTTTTTGAAGCAGATCCAAGATAAAACGACTGAAAGAATCCAGAACTGGAGTTGGTATTTTTGCAGTGTATTGCACACCAGGAGGTGTTCTGTAACTTCATGCTAAAAATGAACCATGTTGTAACTAAAATAATGACCTTAAGGGCAACAGCACTGCATCACAGACAGTTTGTTGCACTTTTGGAGGAGCATGACCCTGAACATGGTGACTCTGGGCTCTGGGCCAAGTGCTAAAGAAATGTTTTTAATATATGAAGTTCACATTTTCATTGCTTAATTGTAACATCTGTTCTTACCAACAGTAGTTTAGAAATTCACTGGGCCTCCACGGCAGTCCCAGTTTCTCATGTGGCCCTTGGGAAAATTGCCTGCCCCATCAAGGGCACATCAAATAAAAGAATATCTTTAGTAAGAATGCTGTTCTGGCTCCATGTGGTGATGTGAAGTCACCATGTGCCAACATTATTTTCATTATTATTTTCTCCTGTATGCACGTTAATATATAAGCCAAGTGTATGCCTATAAAGTTTGACTGGGAATGGGCCTGTAACAATAAAAACTTACCTGTTTTAAATGTTTGGATCTTACATGGAAGATCAGATGTCTTTGCACTTCTGGGGCATTTTCACTGTGGTCACTACTGTTTTTAGATCACTGTGTAAAAGTCATGCCGTCTCTCCTTTCTATGATTGATTGATTGAACCTTTATTTTGAAAATGTTGAAAAATTACAACAACATAGAATTAAAAACAGATAAACAAACAAAACAAAAGGAAAACGAGCAACCAAAACTACAAATAACTTTCATGTTCAAAAAGGAGCAGGAAGCAGCATAAGCTTATTTAATCCCACCCCCTTTCCAGTAATGTAGTAATCAAAAGGCTACAGAAATACCTCCTTACAATTACATTATATGTTACGTGTATTTTTTATTTATTTATTAATTATATGTATATCTATCTATCTTTCTAGCTATCCATCCATGATGCATGAAGGGTCTCCTGTAGTGTGCCAAAACATGCTTCAACTTCACTTTCATTTTCAGCAAGTTGATGAATTTAAAGAGAGCCTCACCTCTGGGCAGCATGCTAGGTAAACAAGAGAGTCACAGCCTCTGTGCATGACACGATTATTGTAGGGAGATTTCCTCTCTGTGACATAACTCCCATATTGCTATGTTGTAGCAATATGGGAGTTATGTCACATGAAGAATAGAAGACAAAAAGAAGATATTTGGGGTTAGCTTATCGCAACACCTTATTTGCACTTTTGTTCTCATTGAACAGCCAGTCCTGTTCTCCCATAGACTCACTGCAGGTGATTAGAACGGTGCAGCTTTTCCACCACAGCTGTCTGCAGCTGTTAAACAGTGTTACAGCCACCGGGGATCAAAGGGGTGCGATCCTACTGGAAGTGCGCACGGTGGCATGAGTCTATGAGAGGACTTATGACTGATCTGTAGACAGAGGTCTCAACCAACAGCCAGGTCTGATCGCAATAAAATGCACCATCGCTCACTCATCCCTGCCAGTCTTTGTTAGGGACATGGTTTTGACAGTGTGTGTGTGTGTGTGTGTGTGTGTGCGTGTGTGTTGGGGGAGGAGGAGGCAGAAGGACAAGTGGGAGGGAAGGTAGGAGGAGGTGGGGGGCCCATCTGCCACTGAGCGTGCTGGGTCAAAAGGCCTTTGTTGTGAAGGAGTGATGAGACAGATAGATGGTCTTTGTCACCAACTGCTGGTTTAATCAAGTGAGAGTGTCCCAGCATGTAACATTTAGTCGTACTCCACCGCCACGCACACAACCACAACCACCCACAGTCAAACATAATGATTCTTCACCTTCAATTAACAACTGAGTGTCTGACAGAACGCAGTGGTTACAGCAGAAATCAATTAAAAGATTACGAAAAGAAAAATGAGATGAACAAGTGCAAAGAACATTTCTGGATGTCTCTGTGCTTCACTATATTTTATTTTGTGTCGTATCTCAGTTATTTATATTTTTATTTTTTTAAAGGAACTTTTAAACAGTGGCAGCCTTTTATCCCCCACTGTCTCCCTCAAGCCAAATTCAATTGAAAATCCTTGCCATGCCAGATATGTGCGCATGTGCGCTTCATAATTACAGCAGCTGCGTCAAGCGGGAATGGAAGCGGAAGTCAGAACTGCCCTTCAAATTAAAACCAGACACTATAAATGGAATTTTAAAAGAGAAAAATAATAAATTCAGCAAAACACAGCTTTGCCAGAATAAGAAGAGATAATATTATTTGAATCAGAAGATATTATGATTTCAAAATCATTTTTAAATATCATTTTTGGTTTTTTAGGCTTAAAATGAACCCTTACACTTTAGAATTGAACATGTAATAACAAAAAAATCAACACTGGTGCAGATCTATCCTCTAGTGCTGAATCAGTCCAAGGTTTATTCATGGAAAATCAAAGGAACTTAAGTTAGTTAGCGCATCTGCGTATTGGTGAAACATGTCATTTACAGTGAGAAACCAAAAGGTTACCATTCCAGGAAAAAGAGTTTCTGAAGAACAAGAAACAAAAGCATCAAAACACCGGAAATGATGCTTTTTTCTGTTTTGTTGCATTTTGTGGACCTTCTTGGTTTATAAATAGGAAAAGAAATTTGCAAATAAGACCATAAAAGCTTATAAAAAAACCCATTTGATTCATATTTGACATTTTACCTTGTACAGTGGAGCCGGAAGTACTCTCCTGGCATCAGCTGTGACTTGACGCAGGCTGCTGGGGCGCCAGGCAGCAGCAGTAGCTGTCCCGTCATCAGCTCACACCCAACGGGGCTGCAGCGCACCGCTCCTCCGGCGTGAACATCATGACACCCCGATTCAAAACCGCAATCTGAGCCGCACTGAGGGAATCGGCGGAGGACTGTTAGCAACGGACGTGGATACACACACACACACACACACACACACTCATGCACATATACATACACATTAACAGGCGCACACACAGGATCGCTAATATTGCAGCGGCCACCAGCAGCACAGCACAGACTGGAGCTGTGACCGAGGCGAACTCCACTGCTCCGTGGAATTGCTCTCTTCGCCCCAGAGACGCGTCCCGCTCGGACCCCTGCTAAAGAAATCCCTCCCCGCGAGTCGTTTCACGCCAAAAATGTCTTCTTCGGGCAAGGACGCCAACAGCGGGCATTACGCCAACTATGTGGGACCGTACCGCCTGGAGAAGACGCTGGGCAAAGGACAGACAGGTTAGTGAAAGCTCCCACATCACGCGTGGGTGCTGTGAGGACCGCGCTCGGCGTCACCGCACCTGCCCCGCTGACATCATGCCGGGTGATGCAGTTTTGCGTCCTGCGTGTCCCGAATGCGGGAAATGGGAGGAAACGTGTGCTAGTTGCGGATGTTTCTGGTGGATGCGGGGAGAGAGCTGCTGCTCTCTTCTGATCATAATGGTGGTGGTGATTGTGGTGTTGGTGGCGGTGCGCCTTTAATCCTTGTTGTCAGGCAGAGAGGGCTGATGATGATGATGATGATGATGATGATGGGCCCCTCTGATTTTTCTTGTCTCTAATTCCGTTCCAGCGTCCATCTGTCACATGGGCCCGCTGTGCTGAGGCTGCTCTCTGCAGGAGAGGCAGAGCGGTGATGCTGCACTGTCCGGTCCCTGCTCTCTCTCCCTCACTCTCTCTCTGTCACACACACACATACCGCAGCTGCAACGCAACACATCCCTGCATTGGCTGGTGCAGCGTAGGTATCATCGGCTTATTGCACTGAGGTCCTGCTGCTCTGTACATAGAATGTGTTCAGTATGGAGAACAGCAGTGGGTGATGATCACTCTTTGCTCCTGCAAAGTATCATTTTCAGCTGCACTATGAGTCATTTTGGTGGACTGGACTGTTTCAGGGCTTCGGTGCTTTAGCCATTTTGGAGACTGCAGTTCGAGGCAACGCTGCGAATGATCTGGAAGTGTTTATTATTTAATCTTTAGTTTATAGCTAAAAGAGCCTAAATGGGATGGACACTGAAAATATTGTTCAGGTATCCCCGTCAAGCTGCCAGGTGATGTCATCACAGCCATATTAATGAGACATCAGGCAGAAGGCTGATTTTCATCTGCAGCTCAAAGTCACTGCACTGTGTTGTCACTGCATCAGAATCGCCTCTCAGGTACTGTGACAGTAATGTGGCTGCTCTGGCCTGGTTCCCTGTTTCGGATGCCCCACCATCTGTGATCACATGCGTCTAGAAACTATAAAGGTTCTCCCTCCAGTTCCTGCAGGTAGACCCGATGCACTGCTCAGTTCCCTCAGGGGGGTGAATAATTCATAAGCAGCCAATTAGCTGCTTGCTGGAGTTGGATTGTAACAGCCCCACATTGCTGCTGTATTACTCACAGAATTCTCCTGTTTAGCAGATGGGATAAAGCTGCAAGAGCAATTTGTCACACAAAGCAACCCAGATAATTTGATTTGTTCGTGAACAAAGAACTTGGAGGCGACTAAAGTTCCAAATTTTATATTAGTTCTATTTATAGTAGGAGTCGACTTTGCGTGTAAGAGCTTTCCTTCTATTGAAAGCGGACAACCTCATTCTTTTCCATTCCTTCTCTCTGTGGCACCGGCAGTATAATAGCTGCTGTTCAGCGCGACTAAGAAGGCGTGATGTCATCACATCCGTTCTTGTTGTGATGGCTGTCTTTCAGTGTTGCACATATGCTGAAACAGGATGGGGACGTCTGCTGCCCAGGTATATCAAGGATACTTATAGCCCAAGCGTTCTTGTGGCTCATTTTTCAATCCACTTGCTCTTATTTTGAAGGTTCTGGATGCTGAGAAGCTTGCTGTTGTCCTATCAGAGGTAGCTACATCTGTACACCACCTCCATCATCTTGGACTTCAGCTTGGCTCAGCAGTCTTTCTTCTGTTGTGGAGCTCACTGCGAGCCGGAGGAGTCTCTCTCACCAGACCCTGAACTCGCTGAACTCACAGAGGCTGCAGATGGTTGAGTCGGACTTCGTCGCCACGCTGGAGCAGTGGCTGTTTATTGCTCCATTGTTTATTGTCACTCTGCAGTATTACTTAATGATTTATTTAAGGAAGTTCTGGTGCGCCTCCTTTCACATGTGCATGCGCTCTTCCTGCTGCCACAAATAGAATCGAATTATGTGGAAACACTGCTCTTCACAGGCAAAAACAGCACTGAGATGTTCTGCATTTCTGACTTTTTCTAGACATTACCTGCAAAGCTTCATGTGAAAATGTCCAGCGCAGCAGGACATTAATGTGCCAGCTCCTGGTACAAAGTCTGCACAATGCCCATTCGAGATATTGGAATGGCGAGGATAGCGGCGAGCTGAGTTTACAGCCAGCGGTTGGTGGTTCTGCACCACCTCAATCCAAGCAGAGTGTTTCCTGTTGTGACAGCTGAGGGGTGCTACGAGCAAGGTTCAGACAGCACTCTAACCTGATTCTGATGACATTTTTCACAGTTAACATGTGAAAACGTGCAAGAATCTACCCCTCAGGTTATCATGTCACTGACCTCTGAAAGAGGTACGATATCACAGACACATCTCGCCTTCTCTTTTCCCGTGCCATCATCTTCTCTGGCTTAAAAGAGCCACTACCAGTAGTGGTGCTGTCCAGTGCGTACATCAAGTGACCCTGTGAGTGCTTCTCTGTAACTGGATACAGTGGTTGAGTGCATATGCTTGTAGAAATGAAGATTCATGCAGGAGTGCATGTGTGTGCTGGCGTGGTGAAGCGACAGCACTGCAAGAAAGGCTCTTCGTATAAATCTAAAGTGCTGGTGCTGAGCTGGCAGATGGGGAAGTCCGCACATCATTAAACCTCCTACACAAGTGCAGAACAAGCCCACGCTTTTTGTTAGTCTGTTTGTGTGTGCTTCCCTCTCTGCACAAGTGGCATACTCGCTCTGCAGAATCGCCATGTATCAGCTTTGTGGTATGATTCTGAAGATTAATTGGAAAGGACAGACGTACAACATAAGATGTGATTGTTTCCAACTAATAAATGAAAGTTTTTGGTGACAATGTAATTATCTAAAGCTTTAGGTCAGCACTGTTGTTTCACACCAAGGTGGTCCAGGGTTTGAATCCACACACCAACTGAGCCTCTTCTGTGGGGAGTTTCTATAATCTCCCCAGTTTCCTTCAGCAGTCCAGAGACATGCATGCTAGGTTAACTGATTCTAAATTGGCTGTAGGTGTGACTATGAGCATGAGTCCACCCGCATCACTGAGTTGGATAAACTGAAGCAAATGTTTGCATGGCTCTTTATATTTCACATGAGTTTATTTATATCAGGTCAGCTCGTAACAACAGTCACCTAAAGGCGCTTTATAAGTAACTATTGTAGAGTTATAGCCGTACAGCTGATTATAAGCAAGCACTTGGTGACAGTGGAGCAAAAGAACTCCCTTTGAACAGGAAGTGAATGACAGAAGATGACAGAAAATGTGCAATCATCTCAAAGTCTCTTCACTTTTCCTTATAAGCGATTAACCAAAGTGGCAAACATCCTGCGATTCCATCCTGTCAAAGTTAGGATTCCCATCTTCATTATCGGAATGTTTTTGGATCGTTGGCCGGGTGAAACAAGGAGTTTGTTCGGAATCACCTCGTGCATCCTGTGGAAACCTGGCGTGGCTGTAGCTCTTGTATACTTTGTGTGTTTTTCTATGTGTATTTGTGTGTATGTGTCCACTGCTGCCAGGACACTTGCTCGTGGTTCAATGAGGGGAAACATGAACAAATAATAATTGAATTGTATTTCCCAGGATGCTCAAAGTGAAGCCTTTTCAGGCAAGATACTTCAGATACATCTAGAACATTCATTTATTCTTTTCTGTAGTCGGTTAGTGGAGGGCTTTCCCTGCTTTAGAGGCGTTTGTTGAAGGCTGTCCACCTGATTGGATGGGTGACACACTTGCCCAGAGCTGCAACAGGATGGCTTTTGTAGAAAGCCATTTATTTAGACATTTTACAGACTCAAACAGCAATCGTTTAACTGAACGGCCTTTAATCGATTCAAAGACAGTAACAGCCGTTGCTGTTGTTTAGTTGCTTGTCCTCTGGGCTGCTTTGCCGTCCTTTCTCATAGATGAGGAAAAACTGTGTTTTCACACTGATATGATGCAAAGTGCGTTGCTGTCTGTGCGACCACAGACGCTTCTTTGAACATTTAAAGTTTTTTTTTTTTTTCACTTTTGAAGCTCCCACTGTGATGAATGCTTTATTCCTGCACTTCTGGAGTTGGAACAATGCCTTCATGGTGTGTCTGCTGGTCAGAGCTCAGTGGCGAGAGGCTGTGCTGACTCTCAACAATTAGTCAGTCTGTTTTCATGTGTGTGCGGTGAAGTATTTCTCTTCTTACACTGGTTTCCCAGGCTCCACGCAGCGCTCATTTTCCAAGTGTTGGCCAACATTTGGCATGTTGTCATGGTTTCATCGCTCCTCCTGTGACAGTGGCTGTTCGTTTCCTTTTCACTGCAAGACTGAAAGCTGCCAGTCTTTTCTTTCCTCTCTCTACACACACACACTGTATGCATATGTGTGTTTGGTAGCTCACTATCCTGTAAGTGCAGGAGTGACAGCAACAGTTATTTTTATTTGACCATAATGTTAAAATGATTTTCTGTCTACATGTTTCCCAGTTGTGTTATAATGAATGTCATGTGGATGTAAAGCATCCTAAGGACAGTAGTCCCTTGGGCCCTGTGTGTGTGAGTGTGTGTCTGTGTGGGAGTGGGGGTGTAAGAAGCAGGGACAGCCCCACCACAGATGGCTGCCTTTAGGTGGCTGAAATACAGCTTCATTATCAGCAGGTTGCAGGTGGTAACACTCCCATCACTCTCACTGCGTATGGATGCATTTGTGTGTGTGTGTGTGTGTGTGTGTGTGTGTGTGTGTGTGTGTGTGCGCATTGTGCTTAGATCATGAGAAATTACTGTGAGTGCTTTTTCTGGGTCTTCACTATATTTTATTAGACTTTGCTTCATTATTCTTTGTTGAATGTAAAACAACAGAGGTCTGTGCTGCCTCGTGTGCATACAGAGGGATGTCTTGATAGAATAATGCTAACAATTCTACACAGCGTTTTACAAAAATAATAAATGCAGTAAAACAGAGTCATGTAGGTGGAGAATTATCAATTAAAATGCACAAAGGAGAATAAAATCCACCACAAGTCGATGCTTATGTATAAAATTTAAGAAAAAGCTGGAAGCTTTAAAAGAAAATCTATAAAATCAGCCCCCCAGGGTAAACGAGTCCCCCCCTCACCAAAATCCAAAAAACAGGGACTCATGCAGTCTGGCCTCAACACAAACTAAAATGTACAATATTTGTTAATTAGAATGTGTGAGCATAATGTGAACCAGGAGTGATCCTGTTGTCCTCACAGTGCTGCTGGCAGAGTCGTTCTCTGCAGGCAGGATTTAGGATCATCAAAATTACGGCTGGTGTCATACACCCCTCCTTTTTCTCTTCTTCTTTCTCTACCCCCTCTTTCTCTTCTGTGCATCCTTTTGGCACTTGCTTCCCTTCCCAGCTGAGGGCTCGTTACCATGGTAACCGGAGGAATGCTCTCTTCTGTGGCTGGTTGGCGGTATCCTCACGCTGGATCTCAGCGCCCCTCTGCTCAGCCCTTAAGAGGGGGTGGTGTTACGCCTGAAACATTAAACAATGAGCAAGAGACTACCCCCCATGATCTCTCTCTCTCCTTACATAGCTCACTCTCACGCCTGTGCTCTGTCTTGCTGTCTCTCCCCTCTCTCTCTCTCTCTCTCTCTCTC
>NW_005187601.1:684300-685539 GCF_000239375.1 Pundamilia nyererei
TTTTTTTTATTTTTATGTTTGTGCGTTCTGCGGGGGCAGAGGACGAGGTTGCGGGGCTCTGGTACATGTGTGATTACTGAAAGTTGATTTCCATGCGAGGGAGAGATGTACGTGGAGCGACCACGGTGAAGATAGAAGCAGACGTGTGGACATTGCTTGCAGATGTGTTAAGTGAATTAGTGATGCAAGAAAAGAAAGAGAACAATTTGTAGATCAGATAAAACGGAGTCTTTGAAAGCGTGGGAAATCGGAAGAACAAAGTCTGTTTATTACACTGCAGCTCATCGAAAAGATGCTGTTTGTGTGATACAATTAGCTGCCCCACACACACACACACACACACACACACACACACACATGGATGCACAAAGACATGCAGTGCTCGTTTGTTCCTGGGCCGCCTTGAGACAGCTCGATGTGATTTAGTTTAGCTTGCTGCCTGTTGGCTGTCGGTCACTATCAGCTGTGCGACTGACTTCAGGTGGATGAAGCTCCGAGTGTAGATCACTGCGAGTGTGACTTCTGCTGGTTTACACTTCATTCCTGATGTTGTGATTTTCACTAAACCGACTCAGCTTTGTCTCCATTAGTCTTTAGTGTTAAATACTTTCTGGAATTTTCTCATCAAGTTTTATCAGGTTTGTTTATTTTCTGTTTCAAAGCGATACTGAATGATAAAAAGTATTTGAGATATTAAAGGTATTAAACTCCAGACATGAACAGGTTACACCTGTACATTTTCTAGCAGGTTGCTGTGGTTTCCTGTAGTTTGCAAGGAAGATGGCGTCTTTTACTCTCAGAGCTCGAGTGGAATTTGAAAACACGTTAAGCAAACTAGAAATGGAGCATGTTCACCTCTCTGTTCTTTGTGTATGCAGGCAGACAGCTTTTTGAGACCATAAATTACGCTTCATCTTGGTGATAGCTTTACATGGTAAGCACGCGCTCGGAAAGATGCTTTTTGGTCACCTGTGGAATCATAGTCCATCACAGTATCTTAGACCAGATGATCATGTTCAGACCCCAGAAACATTCACTTGTAATTGTAAAGGTGAACCTTCTTGTTAGTTACCACAGCGAGATGGATAATTAGATCAAATTTCTGTTATTTTTCACTTAATTCTTTAAGGTCTTTAAAGTCGGAGATGTGCTTTTTAACTTTCTGCTGCTTCCCTTCAGCCTCCAGCTTCAATGCAACTAGGGCTGCCACAAACGATTATTTTGATAGTCGACTAGTCA
>NW_005187601.1:687386-689909 GCF_000239375.1 Pundamilia nyererei
TTAAAGAGAAAACCCTGTGAGAGCTGCTTGGCGACAGTGGCAAGGAAGAACTCCATTTTAACAGGAAGAGACCTTCCACCATACTTGGGGAGGGGCAGCCATGTGCTGTAGTCGTGACATTTCCGTGGAGTTCAGTTTGTTAATCATGGTCCCCAGTAGAATGAAAATGGGTAGCTTTGTCTCTCTATTGTGTGAGTCTTCACTGTCCCGTTGTTTCTGAGTTAGAGCCACTCTTACGTGTCATTTCTGGTTTCAAAACATCCAGATCCTGATGGTACTCAGCTCAAGGCTCAACATTTCACTAACCAGTGGGTGATGTCACAGTGGTTAATATAACGTCAAATTGCAGAAAAACATAATACCGCAGTTCTGTTTTTTCCAGTTCCTGCAGCTCTCGTGCCTTAGCTTAATAATAACTGAAGCACCTGACTGAAATCCAAACCTACACAGGTTTTTCCAGCAGAGGTAGCACACAGCCTCACACAGAGCTGCTCATTCACGTAGCTGAAGGTGGCCACCAGGCATATCTGCAATCTCCTCTTTTAATCCACTCCCACTTCCTTACACGCCTGATAGCCCGACTTCACCTGCTGTCATATTGAACAGAGACCAATTTAAGGCCTTCATCAATAGCTGGTAATCGAACAGGAATAGCCTATGGCTCCAGATAAGCCCCTTAAGGTCCCGCTGACCTCTTTCTTCAGCCAAAAACTTAATGAAATTGAGCATAAATTCTCCCCCTCTTCTTAAAACTCTTTCATCCTGTTCCAAAAGCAATCTGGACTTTCCCCCTGAGTCAGCACTTTGAGCGTCCAGGAGTGAAGCAGGGGAAATTACCATTTGAAGAGCGGCTTTACTTCCTTCTCTCTCTGATCCAGCCTTGCACGCACGCTTGGCCCTCACTTCATTTTGCAGCAATATGAACTTTCCGGTATCTCATATTAGATAAATAAACTCTCTTCCACTCTGTTTCCTAAAACCCCTGACTAGTGCATGATGGAATGACCAAGTGCTTCTGGTACCAAGCGATTTCACGGCAAAGAGGACACAGTCATGGTTGGAAGGTCCTGTTAGGCATCAAACCTTAATGAGGTTTTTGCTCTTTGCTCATTAGCATTACCTAAGCGCATCAGGGACAGGCTGCGGCCGCTTGTTGCTGTTTCATATCCCTTTTGCTGTAGCCAGCTGTGCAGATGGTCAAGAATCTGGGAGAGGTCCTATCTGACTTTCACTCGGCATCTAGTCCACCCAGATGGCTCGTAAGCGGTGGCGCGTGCAGATGAGATGCGTCCCCTGGAACTCACTGCCTGCAGTCACAGTGAAACATCCAATCATGTGGCATAATCAGATTAGGGGGCGTGAGAAACCCCACTATACTCACTTTACGGGTAGCACTGGCAGGGTGATCCCAGGATTATGTGTGTGCCTGCGACTGTGACAGTCTGGAGGTAAGAAAAGTCATACATCTGAATAGAAACTCTTCCTCAACCCTTTCTGATATACACTAAAGCAAACTCACATCCTATCACACAGTAGTAGAAGTAGTACACTGGCTCTACACTGTGTGTCTGCACATCCATGTGTGTTGTTTTGCAGCATTTTAAGGGCCTGCTGCACTTCTGTGACTTGCATTGGGGCATTAGGACTGCTGGGGCGTAGTGCTGCATTACAGCAAAAGCTGGCCGCAGCCTCTCTGCAGTAAACGCACAGACAGGGTGCAGCCAATAAGAAAGTCACCCAACTGGTTTGAAGCCACTCAACACTGTCCTATGAATCATTCGAGCATAAAAAGGCTCCGAACTCGAAGGATGAATCAGTGCTGTGTCTGCATGTATCAGACAATCTGCCAAAGAACATATTTGACATTTTAAAGGCACTTTAGTAGCTGCTTACAATAACTTACAGTAGGTGACTTTCTTAAGGGGATTGTTTAAGAATGAAGGCAACACAGTTTGAAAGGCTTAACATAGTATTTTTGAACCAATAATGTGACTCCCAAAATGTTATTAGCTAAAAATCTGGCATCTCTGTATATGGTGTGTAGTGTATTATTAACACTGAGTAAATTGGACAAGTGGAGGATAAAAAACAAACAAACAACCTGTCTACAGCAGATTAACAGTGTTAGCAAAGGCCTGACACAGAACCTGAAAGATGCATCTGGCCTTTTAATTCATCCATCTACTGTTCACTGACCCTTCATCACAAATGGTCTCAGTGGAAGAGCGGCTCTCAACAAGCCAATCTGAAGGAAGGGAGATTCGGAGGGGGAGGCTGAGGTAAGCCCCATTACTTAAGAACTGGACTTAATCAGTGGCAACAGGTCTTAGGAAGATGGGAAAATTAGGTTGAGCTCATTGTTCAGTATATACAAGGGAATTTAGGGGATAGTTATGAGTCAGTTATGAAGACAAAGTTAAAATGACTAACCGTATTTTTCAGACCATAAGGTGCATTAAGCGAAACAAAACAGTCAGATAAGTCAAACTTTACTCAGCTCATTCTTCTTGCTTCCTCCACTTC
>NW_005187601.1:690393-696687 GCF_000239375.1 Pundamilia nyererei
CTTATATACCAGCTACCAACTTCAGTAACCTTACAAACATCACTGCTGTTTAGTTTCCTGTCTTCATTTATGTTGGAAGTGATAGCAGAGCTGTGTGTTTGAATTCTTTCAGAAAATCTCTCAGTCAGAACATGCTATATCATGTTTAGGTGGAAGCTAGCAAGCTAACTTCCTGCTAACTTCTAACTCTGTTAAATTTAATAAATTCTGTTTTCATGGATGCCTGGATGTTAAACTTAATTGTTACACCTGGTAAAGCAGCAACGCTGATCATTTTATTAAAGATGAAAGAATTTAGACAGTTTGTAACTCTCAGTGATGCTGCAGTGTTCGTTTGACTTTGGGACCTGAAATGGAGGCGGACGGAGTTTAGGACCCAGATGACTCCGTGAGGCTCCTGACTACGGTGCTCCAACAATCCATCAAGCGGTGCGGCTTCATAGTTTACCAAAGTCGTACTAAAACATTTTTGACAGATTTTTGAGCGCCGTGTACCGCATAAAATTGGTTCGAGGTCAGAAAGCACAACCAGAATTCATACACTGTAGATTTTTGAGAAAATTAAAGGATTTTAAGAGAAAAATACGGCACTGTAGTGAGTGTTTACAGCCGTCTAAAACAAGATGGAAGCTCTGTCAAGGTTTGAGCTTCAGCCAGTGGTGCTGGGTTAAAGTAGAAAGGCTGGTGGAGATTTTAAAAAGCATATGCTCTTAGTGTTCAGATGGCTGTAATGAACTTTGACCTCTTCTCTCAAGTGCTGCAGGTTGCCCAAATATGTGAATGTAAAGTATATCAGCAGTTGCGACCACAAAACTGAACATATGCACAAGCAGACGTGTTTTCTTTGTATATATATTTTATTATACAAATTCTGTATCAGTGGACGATGGCCATATTAAACATGGCCAGTGTTTCAAGTAATGAGGTCAGTTTTGTGCAAGTAACCCCTGTAAGCCAACACAGCAGCTGCCAGACTGCAGAGGAGCTCTTTTGTCTTTTAAAGGCACCTCATCAGAAAACAGTTGGTTTGTAGGAAATGGGATGTGACCTGAGATCGTCTTGGTTTAGACAAATCATAAAATTAAGACTCAGCTCGAAGGCTGCAAAATGAGAATAAATCAAATCAACAGGTGTCGTGTATCATTGTATACTATCTTTTAAATCTTTTGTTGTAAAAACCAATAGGACTGCAACATTACGTCTCAACAAGCTGTTTAAAAAATCCAGACAGGAAAGTAAAATGCATAGACTTGTATGGAGTTGGGTGACACAGCCTTTTTTTGTTCCTTCATTCGTTTGGAATCATCAGTAACGATAAGATCCTGACTGATGTGCAGCCCAGCAGCACAATAACAAGTCTGATGAATAAATCATTGGATTGAGAGTTTATATTTGAAGGAGAGATGCTTAGTTAGTTAGTTTAATTGTTTTTTTGCTCAGGATTCTCTCTTTTCAAAAGATAAACATCATCCATTGCTGCAGTTAGTGAAGCTAACGCCAGTCTTTACCAAACATTCACCCATAGCTGGATGCAAATTTTTAAAATGATTGAGTTTAAAGTTGTTATTCAGGACGTTATCTCGCTTCACCTCTGAGCAAGCATGGGCAATGTTTAGTGAGAACAATGACATCATTGCTAGATATGACAAAATGTGCAAACGTGTGAAAATTGGGCCTAAGTTTTGATAAACTGTAATAATGGCACATTTTCTGCTGTGCCTTCTGTTCAGCCTCATGGCTCTTTGTACGTGGCAGCTTGCTAATATCGTCGTCGGGGTGCAGTTGGTTCAAACCGGCATAGATGCATAGGTGCGAAGGAATTTGTCCCTCACACTGAAACCAACACATTCACTGTAAAAAGACTGAGCGCAGTGAAAGACCAGAATAAAACTGCTGAAAGTGAAGATTGAATAATATGATCTGCTTCATTGTTGCTTTGTGCAATGATGAACAAAATGAGGACATCATAGCTCTGAGGGGTAAACTGGGTTTGGTTTCCACATGTATGACACCCTGATAGATGCTCTTTGTGAATTATGGTCCTGTGCAACTAATAAGAGAGTGGGTGGTGGGTGAATCGGGCCCTGGAAGCAGCACCCTGATGGAATGGCCTTAATCTGCTGTTAATCTGAGCATCTGGTGTACGGGGAGTGTCGGCTGATTTCACCAAACAACACAGGAAGCACCGACACTCAGTCACAGTAACTCACAGAAATGGCATTGTGGGAGTTTGTTTCTGTACTTCATGTGGTCCACAGTGAAAATGTGACATCTCATCTGTGTTTTCATACATTTGCAGCGCTGCAACAGCTTTTTTTCTTTTTTTTTTTGTCACTGCCTGAAAAAGGCCAGATTGCTGCTGTTGTGAAGATGTTAGCCTGATAATGGAGGGAGAGGGGGCAACAGGAGGTCGTGACCCTCATTACACCACCTGCCAGATGGTCCAAGACCACGCTGCATGTGTGGATGAATTCAGACATTCATGTAGGTGATGATGACACAGTAAAGCCAGTCAAACAGACTGGGGAAAGCACACAAAGGGTTTCCGCGAAGGTTTTGATTGGTCAGGGAGCACATTTGTTATTTCGGTTATGTTTATGGCATTTCCTGTTTTAGAGGCCTTTCTCAATTCTGAAAAAAAAGTTAAATAATTTTTGATGCATATCAGTTAAAATGCTAATTTTATGTATTCTTCAATCTTTAATCACACCAAAAGTTTCAAATATATTTTATTTCCAACTTGTTTCCTGCTGTTCTGGATAAGCGACGGATGAATGGATGGATTTGGTTTTTCATTTTGCATCTTTGAAATTTACCTGACAGATTTATAATTTGAACAGTTGGAAATCAAACTGTAACCCTAGACGGTCTCTCACTGAAAGGAAGAAACAACGGGAACGAAACCAAGGAAAGAACGATGGAAGGAAGTTGGGAAACAGGGAAGGAAGTAGAAAAATGAGAGAATGGAAAGAGGGGAAGATGGAAATAAGAAAAAAGAATAAGAGGAATTTAAGAATGAAAAAGAGAAAAGAAGAAGAAGGGAAGGATGTGATGAAAAGAAGGGATAAGAGGAATAAAAGATGAAAGTAACAAAGGAAACAAGGAGGAAAGAAAGAAGAAAGGAAGATCTGGTCAGAGTATCATGAAGAAGTGCAGACGTCGTTTTCTTACTCGACACAGTTCGTTGTGAACATGGCTGTCTGCCTGTCATTTCATCTAACTGATTTTGTCCTGGAGGCGTTGATCCATATCTCCACCACTTTGACTCTCATGCTGGTCCAGCTGGTCCAGTCCCAGTGTGACTGGTGTGGCACAGAGTACAGAGCTGTGTGTTGTACAGACAGCGTCACTGAAACCCTTTGATTTTGCAGTCATGACTCAGTCTTCAGAAACATCTTCACTGAACATAAAGTCACACAGAGAGAAACTCTTATTCCCATCAGCCTTCTTCTGCCCCACCACCTCGCGCCCTTTTTCTTCTCTCCCCTCCCTTTAAATCCTGTCTCCTGCCCTAAGGCGCAGGCAGCAGGGTGGGAGGTTGGGGGTAAACGAAGTCAAGTCCCCTTGTTTGACCGTGCTGTTGCAGCCTTTGTCCTTCAGGCTAAAACCCTCCCACAGACTTGCACAAACACCTCCACAGCGCTGCTGGTGTTCAAAGTGACACCGACAGACATGCTGCCGGGTCCAGTCTGTGAACGGGGCTCAGCACCTGCTGTGGATAACAAATGAAGAAAACCACTCTGTCTCCCATGTGCCAGCGAGATCTGAGAGGGTTTTGTAGAAACACAACTCTTAGTTTTTAAAGATGCAGTGTCTGATGTCTGTGATACTTCAGAGTAAATCTAGACATGCATAGTCTCTAATTTGATTTAATCACAAGCTTTTAGAAGACCTGACAGCACCTTCACCCTGCAGTCACTGGGCAGGTAGGTTAGGGTGGGTTAAATAAAACATACAAGGTCATCAAGCATACATACACTGTCTAATGACCCCTGGGACTCCACTCCAACCCTAGCACATCATTGCAGAGATAAAACACACACATTGCCACAGCATTTATTCCCAACTCACAAAGAAATGGCTGAAAGTGATGGTTTGTTATTTGTTACTGTTACAAGCTGTCTTATGTCCTGTAAGAACCATTAAACATAACTGTAGTGCAATGTCTGTTACTTTGGAAAAAAAGGACCATATGGCACAACGTATGTTTCACAAACATGTGGAATTGCAGTGAAACTGAGCGTACCAGTTACAAGTAAATGAGTGAGATTAAGTGGCTGTGCCGGCAGTGGAGGACTCAGGGGGCTTTGGGGGAGGTTAGCAGAAGTATATCAGCTCAGCTCGAGCAGGCCTCACCTAACAAGGAGCTGGGAGAGCTGAGAAGAGCCCGAGCACCCGCTAAAAATACAACCCAGCATCTCAGAGTCCTGCAGCGTTCTTTAGTTCTGGAAGCCTACCAGCAGATCTCATCGGACACACACACACACACACACACACACACACACACACACACACACACACACACACACCATACAATCGGCATGGAAACAAAGACGGTGCTTCAAGCAAATCTGGAATTAGAGAGGGAGGTGGGCGGGGCAGAGAAGAGGATGGAGTGAAAGAGAGAGTGAGAGGGGGAGAAGCATGCATGGAGGATGAATGCAAGCCAGTGGGGGGAGGGGACGGATGAACAGAGAGGGAGGGGAAAGGGGGGGCTGAAAACAGAAATCCTGAAAAAGGAATGAGCAACCAAAGAATAAACAAGAACAGATATGAGCAAGTTGATCATTAAAAGGGTGAAATGGAGGAGAAGACTTTGTGATGAGCTGTGATGATACCTTGGCTATTGTACAAGTCTGAATGGCAAACTAGGCAATGATGTAATCATTTGTAATTGGTCCCAGTTGCTCGTTTGATTTTGACTGGCATTTTAGCACAGCCAATTAGATCCCAGGGTGGGACAGTGGCATCTAGCTTCATGTCTTACACGCTGTGTGCTGGAGGAACATGGTTTTTCTCTGATGCAGAAGTCGAAGCAGGAAATGTAGCAGAAAAAGTATTACACGCATACACACACACATGCACACATGGACACAGTCGCATGACTGCAGGACCTGCAGTAGACATGCAGTGTTACATGAAAGGCATTCATGCTTTAGATGACGAGATTTTTGTCTATTTAAAATAACATGAAAGTGTTTCTTATCCATACACATGCATTTGTAAATGTTTGGCTAAAGCCTCAAATTGAATTGGATTTGAGAAATGTAAAGTAGCGACTGCCTTTGTTTGTTTGTTCAGTTTTTTATCAGAGTAACATCCACCCATCTATTACTGCTAATCTGGATCCAATTCATCAAATTACATTTGTTCCTCATTGTTCACCAAAGTTCAGTGTATCAAAATATGACATGAAATTAAATCAGCAGACATTGTTAAGTTCTTTCTGTTAAAATAAGGTGTTTATTTGCCTAAGTGCATCCCTTAGAAGCAAAATAGTCTTTCACCTCTTTCGATTACCAGCCTGATGGATGTGAATGAAACGATAATTTACATATTTCCCTACTATTTTCTGCTATTTCCTCCACAGTTCTTCAGGTTCTGCCTGTTCTGACATGACAGCAGATCTACAGGCTGAACTGAACATTTAATAAACTCAAAAATAAAAAAATAAATAATCAAACTGTGTCTAATGCTGACTTTCAACTTCACTGCCCAGTGCTGTTGTACGTCCTGTTATCATCGAGGGTTAGTTTTGGTAACTGTAGTGAAGTAAAAGTAACTGCCTAATGGCTGAAACATTATTACATAAAATAGTCAGTTTAGTGGCTGTTTATTGGTGCTGCCCATCTGTGTTCAGATTTGATCTCTCTCTGCCAGCTGCCATCTGCATTCAGCCCGGCCACAATTACCCACAGCCAGAAGAGAACGCTCCTTGTGACCCATTCATGCTCCTTGATGCGAGGTCAACCCTTAATTGGCTAGAGTCCCTATCTGTCCCACAATACGGGCCTTTGAAAGAGAGAGCTGTGATTAAGTTGTGGCTGTTTGGTTTTAGCTACACAAAGGGAGACTCTCTAAAACACTTAGTGGCTTCGAGTAGCCTAATTCAAGCCCTTTTTGTTTACTCTGATCTCTTCCACACCTACCACCAGAAGAGGATGAACTGCAGGATGGAAAACACACACTGGCTTGTAATGCTGTACTTGAATATCTACACATCAGTATCAACTGTAGAAACTATAAGTGGTGTTCAGCAGAGTTCTGAGCAATCAAGAAGACAAAAGGAAACTT
>NW_005187601.1:697818-699773 GCF_000239375.1 Pundamilia nyererei
ATCCACTGAGCGCTCAACACAGACAGCATCGTCAGAAGGAAAGTTGATAAAATAAATTAAAAATGTTGTATTGTTCGATACATATGCGTACCGAACCGAAAGCACTGTATCGAACGGTTCAATATCGATACGAGTATCGTTGCACCCCTAATAGAAATGTAGAATGTGAAGAGTTGGACTATTGAAGCCTACTGGAAGATGTTTTTCCGACATCTGACATGGTTGGGTTTGATTAGGGTTAGAGCATACATTATAGCCAATGGACCATCGTGATCTAGGCCCTGGAGTACTCAGATGCAGTACGCAGATGGATGGAGGAGATGGAGGAGGCAAACACAGATAGCAAAGATTGTAGCTTGATCGAAGAAGCGAGTTAAAAATGGAGGAATTTCTCTAGACTCGTCTCCTTGTCAGGATAGAGTCAGGTGGGAAGGTAGATGGATGTGAAGCTATAATGGTGACTGTGTCTGAGGGATGAGGAGCTTACGGCCTTGTCATCAGTCTACCTTAGTCTTCACTGTCAGGCCTTATGAACAATTCAGCTCAGCCTCCAGCAGACTGAAGAGATTCTGTCACAACGTATAGATTTATCCCATGTTAGATATATTAAGTACAGAGGACCACTTGGAAGGTAAGTAACCTGACGACCCCCAAACCCTTTCAAATAGAATTATATGTGAACAAATATATCTTGGAGTTATTTTTGCCTGTCTGATCATGTTTTTACCTGTTATGTCAGCCTCCTCTTCTTAGATATATCAGAATATTTGTGGCACCAGATATTTGCAATTTCGATCCCTTGGTGCTTGATAGTTTGATAGAAAGCACCTAAGCATAGAAAAAACTTTGTTTGATTGGGTGTGAATGGGTGAATGAGGTGAAAAGTAGAAAAACGCTCCTCTTATATAACCATCATTAGCTTACAGCTTAGAGTATTTAAGGTATGTGCTAACTAAAAATAAAGATGATAATTTATTAAACTTTTAATGAAATTTGCAGATTGTTTCGATGGAGTTTAATAAACTCAGCTGTCTGCTCCTTGCTATCTAAAATATAACAGGACACTGGAGTAAACTCTCGACCATCTAACACTTCTGTTTAATCAGTTTTCTGCTTGACGTTTATTCAGCTGTGTGACAACTGTAACTTTAATCTCAGCCAAACCGATTTACTCAGGAACAAATAAAACACTGAAAAAAGCCAAACAATAACATTTTTAAATTATCTAAGTGACTTATACATCATGTTTAACCTGAGTAGCGACAGACTGCGAGGGTTTGAAAACGATTTGCGGGGAGTCCGGTGTTCTCACGGCTCTAGTGAGCCTTGAATCCCGTTGAAACCAAGCACATCATTGTTTTTCTTGTGACATTACCAATAAGTGTGATGTGTCACATGGCCCTTGTCCTATTGAAAAAACAAAAGTTGTATCCAAGATGGCCGACTTCTAAATGGCCACCATGGTCACCACCCATCTTGAGGAGTTTGCCCCCTCACATATACTAATGTGCCACAAACAGGACTTTAATATCACCAACCATTCCCATGTTATTACCGTGTATCCATATAAATGGCCCACCCTGTATATACATGTGCTGTTCATAAAATTAGAATATAATAAAAGAGTTGATTTATTTCACTAATTCCATTCAAAAAGTGAAAGCTGTATAATGTATACATTCATTCCACACAGACTGATAATCTGGCGGTGCGGCTTCATAGCTTACCAAAGTTTTTATTTCTTTTAAATTTTGATGATCATAACTGACAACCAATGAAAACCCCAAATTCAGTGTCTCAAAAGATACTGAATTTGGGGTTTTCATTTTTTGGATGTTAAACTTAATTGTTACACCTGGTAAAGCAGCAACGCTGATCATTTTATTAAAGATAAAATAATTTAGATAGTTCTTAACTAGAGCTGGGCGCTAGAACGATAACGATATGTATTGCGA
>NW_005187601.1:700994-703351 GCF_000239375.1 Pundamilia nyererei
AGCACAACCAGAATTCATACATAAGGCGCACTGTCGATTTTTAAGAAAATTAAAGGATTTTAAGTGCGGAAAAATATGGTAGCTAATGTAGTAAGCTAATAGTTTAGCTAAAAGAAACTATGAAGAGAACAGCTCCAGATTCCAGGCTGTTGTTCATTTGACACACATGTGAGCTGTAACAAAGACTTTGAAAAACAAGCTAGTTACTTTTGGTTTATGAGACTTCAAACATCAGACTGGTTTGAACCAAATGAAGGGAACAGTAAGAGATAAAATGTAATCCTATTGGTTTATCCATCACTGGTGCTTGTTACACACAAAATGATGAAAGAGGCTAATAACATAATATATGCATTATTCATAGCAGTATAGTCCAGTGTTAAAATGAACCAGAACTACAGAATGAATTACGTTTAGGCTGATGCTGTTGATTAGATTTGGAGGATTCCACCTCCATACCAGCTTTATTCCTGCTAGGGTTGAGAAATCAGGCGTGATGTACACTGAACAAAAATATAAACGCAACACTTTTTGTTTTTGCTCCCATTTTTCATGAGCTGAACTTAAAGATCTGAAACATTTTCTACAAACACAAAGGACCCATTACTCTCAAATATTGTTCACAAATCTGTCTAAATCTGTGTTAGTGAGATCTTCTCCTTTGCCGAGATCATCCATCCCACCTCACAGGTGTGGCATGTCAAAGTGCTGATTGGACAGCATGATTATTGCACAGGTGTGCCTTAGACTGCCCACAATAAAAGGGCACTCTGAAATATGCAGATTGATCACACAGCACAATGCTACATATGTCACAGCTTTTGAGGGAGTGTGCAATTGGCATGCTGACTGCAGGAATGTCTACCAGAACTGTTGCCTGTGAAATGAATGTTCATTTCTCTGCCATAAGCCATCTTCAAAGGCGTTTCGCAGACCACATGTAACCACACCAGCCCAGGACCTCCACATCCAGCATGTTCACCTCCAGGATGGTCGACCAGGTGGAGACCAGCCACCAGCTGCAGCAACAGTCGGTTTGCATAACCAAAGAATTTCTGCAAAACTGTCAGAAACCTTCTCATGGAAGCTCATCTGCATGCACGTCGTCCTCATCGGGGACCTGACTGCTTATTTTTTAAAATAAGCATTTTATTATTGTTCAAAGGTCTTAAGCTGAATTAGAATCACAGTTTAAGTTGAAATGAAGTTTTACAAGCTGGTATTCATGTTTAAGTTGACTTGGTACCAAAAAGAAGAAAAAACTGGTAGAGTTACCGTTTACCTACGCGTTGTATGGATTTCACAGCGTGTACTTTTTCCACTGTTAAAGGTATAGGAAGTTTTTTTTTAAGTTTCTTTAAAAAGAAAAGGATATTGTACTCATAAATATACACTGGTTACCTTGTCATTACATCAAGAAACTGATGCCTTTTCATAACATTAGAATGAATGGAGCGAGTCCAGGTTTGTGAAAGGTGCCAGACTGCCCCGCTGTTTAGGATACAGTGTCTGAGATGGACATTTGCTTTTTGCCTGATCACATTTCATGTTTGTGGGTAGAGAACGACCGCAGTGTGCAACTTGGTCAGATTAGATGTTTCTGTAAATGATGAGCATATTTATGTATGAATTCTAGTGCACTGTAGTGTGTTGCAAAGACATTTTAGAGAGGGTACACGGTAGGGCTGGGCCATATCATACTGTTCACGTTGGGCAACGATAAGAAAATTAAATATCGTGATAGAATATGGGTAAAACGCGCATGCGCAGTGCCTTTGTTTACATACGCACATGGCGGAAAAAGCATGTCGGAGAACGAGGAGGGCGAAAGCGGCTCGTTGAATGAAACGGATGAACCAGAACTGGTTTGTAAAATGCTGCAGCTTCACTGGTGTGGAACTGGTTTCGCTTTCGTCCGTCAGATACACAACAAAGCACTATTTTTGGTAGAGCATGCTAGCGGGCCGTCGTTATTACTGTGTTTTTTGGAAAATACGGCGCACTTAAAATCAATTCTTTGATTTTTCTGAAACTCGACAGAGCCCCTTATAATCCCGTGTGCCTTATGTATGAACTCTGGTTGTGTTTACTGACCTCGAAACGATTTTATGTACACAACGCTCGAAAATCTGTGAAATGTTTTAGTACGACTTTGCTAAGCTATGAACCCGCACCGCTTGATGGATTGTCGGAACATTACGGCTATCGTAGGCAGGAGCCTCGCGGAGTGATACGTACTGTGCTTTAACATAATATTACCGTATTGTGTGTGTTTGTGTGTGTAACCTCTTTTTAAGTGTTGTGGATATTATACATGGTTATGCTGAGGATATGTCGGCCAGTTTCCACTGGAAATG
>NW_005187601.1:704755-726602 GCF_000239375.1 Pundamilia nyererei
GACAAAGAGTAATAACAAGGATGGTTCAGTGACAAAGCCTTTTTCTATTGGCTCAAACGTATTTTGTGGCTAAACCGTTGAGAAAGACACGTTTGGGGCACTCCCTTTTGACCAGTGTCAGTACACCATGCAGGTACCCAGTGCACAGCTTGTCCCTGTATCTCTCAGCGTGAGTGCAACATTGCAGAGAGCGGGTCCTCTGCTAATCAAAAGGTTGGTAGTTTGATCCTTGGCTATTCAAGACACAATAACAGCAACAACTCCAGCTCCAGGAAAATTCCACAAGCAGGGAATACGCATGATCATTTATTTATTACAGATGTGTGACTGCTGGATGGCATCTTGGCCCACAGGGCAACTAATGCTAACGATGAGGGCTGGAACAAACAATAGGACAGCAGTTTATGAAAATATCACAAACGAAGGAGAAGGATTGGTGGAGGTTTGCTGAACATGCCTCGCAGCTACAGCTCTGGCTGCTTGTCAGAGTATCCTTGGGCAACATTCTTGAACTGTAGTTGGAGTGTGAATGTGTGTGAGTGTTAGATAGAAAGCACTTTGGAGTAGAATTGGTGGATGAGGAATGTTGTTAAAAAAGTGCTTTCTCTCTAACAGTGTTTTTAAAAAAAAGCTGTAGCTGCACTCATAGCAAACAGAAAAATAAATCACAGCGATAAGGAGAAACCTTAGCTTTTTATGTTTTGTGGCAGAGCCAGCATGTGTGTGTGTGTGCCTGCTGCATGTGTGTACTGTGTATGGGAGCTGTTGTCCCCTGTGTCTCAGGCCTCCCAAACGGCAGTGATTTAGGGGCAGCCATTATGAGCAAAGCGCTGTTAATCCATCCGCCAGACTGGAGTGATAAAAGTTTCATTAAACCATTGATCTGCCACCTCTGTCACTGGAGGCTTGGTCAGCATGTCGCCACACTGGAAACACACCATCGTCATTTATAGAGGAGCTGCCTGCATGAAACAAAGACGCTGAAAAAGCAACTCACACAAGACAATGAATTTCTTTAGCATTAATGTTTCAGCCTGCCAGTAGGGTTACTGGCCCATCTGATATTATGTTTATTATGTTTCTCTGCTCTCACTTTCACTCTATGCAGACCTCCCAATAACGCATTGTTGCAGTAAGTCAAATACGAACAAGTGTTACAGCTAACTGTATTCACTGAATTTGTGTATGTATATCATCTTTCCATTTCTTTCCAAATGGACTATTGTAACTCCTTATATGCTGGAGTCAGCCAGACCTGCCTGGCAAGGCTGCAGTTGGTCCAGAATGCTGCAGCTCGTCTTCTGACACGTACTAAAAGATGTGAACACATTTCCCCGGTACTTGCCTCCCTTCATTGGCTCCCTGTCCGCTTCAGAATTAATTTTAAAATTCTATTGTTGACTTACAAAGCCCTGAATGGACAGGCTCCCGGGTATTTGTCTGACCTCTTGCAGACTTATATCCCCCTTAGATCTCTTAGATCAAGTGATCTTTTGCTTTTAGCTGTACCAAGGTCGAGGCTGGTTCATAGAGGTGATCGAGCATTTGCAGTCGTAGCACCTAAGCTGTGGAGTAATTTACCCCTATACATCAGACAGGCTCCTACTGTCAATCTTTTTAAATCTTATCTTAAAACGCATTTTTATTTACTGGCTTTTAATACAGCATGAGAGTTATTTGTTATTTGTTAATTCATATTTGGTGTTTGCTTTTAATACTCTAAGTTGTTTTATTACGTATGTTGTATTCTTGTACAGCACTTTGGTCAACGCTCCTGTTGTAATTAAATGTGCTATATAAATAATTAAACTATTAAACTATTAAACTAACATAATGTGACAAACACGTAGAGGGAGCCGACAGGGAAAGCCAAATCGACTGACCTTTTCTGTGCACAGTTAACACCAAGTAGTGCAAACACATAAAGTCGTTGGCATGTCGTTCTAGCACACACTCCTGTGCTGTTATGTCTTGTAGTGAACATAGACACAGATGCACAGACCAAACCTCCTGAGTGGACTCAAGAAGTAAGGCTGAGTTCAGGGCTGGTGTCCCTTGACAAAATACTGGGGAGCTGACTCTGATGTGCAAGATGGTTAGAAAACATTAAATCCACACAAGGAAAGAGCTAGATGTAAGTGCAAGTACCAGTTCGTTTAACATTTACATCACTAAAGTGAAAAAAGTGAGTACAGTGGTGAGCAGCATGCGTGTAAAAATGACAGGGTCATTAAGTTTTCCTCTTTTGGTTTAGCTGGCTGTCCCCAGGGAGCTCTCATATTCAATTTTAAGGTCTCTGACCTTACACAAGTCCTTCCTCTTTGATACTAATATCATGAAGTCATTATCTAGCAGTTCATATCATGATTATGTTTTCATATCTCGTACCTCAAGCAGCATGGTGGTGCAGTGAGGGGGTCTGTACTTGCTGTACTTCACCTTTCACACAGCGTCAGGACGGCCTTCATTCTTTTTTCGCGGCCCTTGAGTCTGAGAAAAAGTCTAATCTAATCTTGAGCAATCAGTTACTCAAAATCACATTAATCTAGAGTAAGTAAAACACTGATCACTGCGTCGTTTACTTCATTAGCACAATTCTCTAAAGCACAGTCGTGTGCCTCAGTCTGGGTAATCTCATTTACAGTCATCGCGTCAGTGTAAAACAGGAAGTCTGACTGTCTTTGGACAAAGGACTGTGCACTCGCTGGATCTACAGCCGTATATGTGTGTTACTGAAGGTCAGCTCTGCTCAGCCAACAGGAAATTGCTGACGGAGCGAGAGGATGTAGGAGCAAGCTATTAGGCAGTTATCTGCCTGCGGGCTTGTGGTGAGATGAGTTTGCCTCCCTGGTGAGTTTCTTCATCTCCTCACAGCTTGATGCTCTCAGAGCAAATGTGTCAATACTTGCTGTAGGCCCGACCATCTTTCCATGTAGTTGTTGGTCAGATTCACGTACAGATGCTAACGTGGACGCTCAAGTGGCTTATCCAGCTCTATAGAGTTGATTGGAGGAGAGGTAGAGCTGAGAAAATGCTACAAATGCTCTGTTTGCAATTTAATGTAGACAGAAAATGTGAAAACTTCCATAAAGCTCTCTAACGTCAAGTTCCCAGATAGGAAAGACATTCTATCTAATTGCAGTCATTGTTTCCCACTGCAGGGCCAAACACGCCCTGTCCGTGAGTAGACAGAGCTCATTCAATTCAATTTTATTTATATAGCGCCAAATCACAACAAAAGGCGCTTCATAGATACAGAGAAAAACCCAACAATCATATGACCCCCTATGAGCAAGCACTTTGGTGACAGTGGAAAGGAAAAACTCCCTTTTAACAGGAAGAAACCTCCGGCAGAACCACGCTCAGGGAGGGGTGGGGCCATCTGCTGTGATTGGTTGTGGTGAGAGAAGGAAGACAGGATACTCCCAGAAGCTCTACTGAGCATAACCTGTTCTCTCATCCTCGATAAATAGAGGCAGTAACCTCACAGCTGCACTGTGAAGTAAGAACTGGAAACCAGACTGACACTTACTGTTGAGCCTCAGTGTCAGACCTCTCTAAAGCCAAAGGGGAGCAGAGCTGAAAGCAAGAGAGGAGCTGCAGAAGCTGCAGAGTGTAGCTGCGTGGCATGTTCAGCAAACCTCCACCAATCCTTCTCCATCGGATTCGTTTGTGATATTTTCATAAACTGCTGTCCTATTGTTTGTTCCAGCCCTCATCATTAGCATTAGTTGCCCTCTGGGCCAAGATGCCATCCAGCAGTCACACATCTGTAATAAATAAATGATAATGCATATTCCCTGCTTGTGGAATTTTCCTGGAGCTGGAGTTGTTGCTGTTGTTGTGTCCTGCATACGCTCCAGATTTAAAGCCCAGACGCTAACATAAAGCCTTATTATACCACTGTCCTGTTTACTGCTGTTTTAATCTTTAATCCTCATATAGCCGGGATATAGTATATAAAGTGGGCCACATACTGGCAGAGAGACACTCATCATGCCCTGGTTGCCTGTGGTGTGATGTTGGGGCTCGGTGAGAAAAAAATGCTTCAGGCTGCAATAAAAGAGATTTTCCATCCCAGAATAAAATGATCTCATAGCTCTGTTTTAAATGAAAGCAGTACATGAGCCTTTCATCAAAGGCTGGATGTATGGTTTTGAATAATGGAGCCGAATGTTGTTTTATTGACCGTAAAATAGATCATTTCATTTCGGAATAGCATAGGGACAATGCTCCATCACCAGTCATCCCCTGAAATTCCCTTTACATGTGTACGTGTTTAATTTGCTGAGCGGAAAGAAATCAACACGGTGTAAAACCTGTAAAACCATTTTGGAAACCTGTGAGGTTTCAGTCATCGTCACCTTGATTTTTGGAAACCTTTGGTGCTGAGCGATTTTTCAGGCCCTAATGCTACATCCATCTTTTTTATACTGTCTACAGTTTGATCAGAGATAATCTGACCAGCAGATTTAAACCCTCAACTGTTCAGTTCATTTTTATTTCAAACATATACATTCACCAACATTTCATAATATCATTCCATGCAGTTGTTTGAAAAGGAGTAGGCAGAAGTGTATACTTATTTAGCCCCACCCCCTTATGTTTACATCTTAATCATTTCCTCATCATCTAAATTTGAACAACAAAACTTATACAATGTTTCAACTTAGAACATAGCACAAAAACTATTTTCTCATATTCAACTAAAAATATGTTTCGATTTACTGATTTGCAAAAGAAAATAAACATCACTTTGACTGCTGTCTTGGGTTAATTGCATTTTCTTCATTCTTAAACTAATTTAAAATTTATTTTATGAGTTTTATTTTAAACTGGTTTATATCACTACTGACCTTTATTTCTTCTTTTGAAAACACTGAAACACTCAGTTTATTTAAATCCAGGTTGAAGACTCACCTGTTCTCAGCTGCATTTGAATAAAGCACCAAATCCACACTTGTAAGCTTAAATTTCAAAACTTACATTTTAACTACTGATTTTATCTACTGTTCTGATTTTATCTACTGTTTTTAATCAATTTTAAATAGTGCTTTTTATTTGTTTTTGTTTTTTAATGTCTTTGAATCACCTTGTTGTTGAATTGTGCGATATAAATAAACTTGCCTTTTAACTCGTTCCAGAATTTAACTCCCACTATTGAAATAAACATCCTTTTCAAAGTTGTTCTTACTCTTTGTATTTTTAAATTCCACTTCCCTCTAAGATTATACCTCCCTTCTCTCTCTAAGAACCATTTATTTATTTCGATTGGGAGCATCCCTTTCCTTGCCTTATATATTATTTGCACTGTTTTTCACCAGATCCTGGAAATTTATAGCTTGCGTCTTATTAAAGAGTGCATTTGTGTGAGCCCTATACCCCTCCTGATTTATTAATCTAATAGCCCTTTTCTGCATTATGATTATAGTCTGAATATTACTTTTATATGTATTTGCCCAAACCTCTACACAGTAACTCATGTATGGTAATAGTAAAGCATAATATAACATGTACAATATTTTCCTATCCAGGAATTGTTTTGCTTTCCCCAAGACAGCAATGCCCCGAGCTAACTGTCTGACTATAGTTTTTCTTTTAGCCACAGGCTAAACAAGCAAAATTTCAGAAACTAGAGGATTTAGCCATTTAAATAACAAAAAGTCTGTAGATATATTTTCGACTTAAAGTTCACAAAAAAAGGTGGATGTGAACCAGGTCTTCAGTTTAAACAGGTTGCCAGCAATTTGATGGATGTTGGTTAACCTCATGTTAACCCCATCTTCATCCATGGCCGATGTGTGTAGTCCCAAACTGTTCTGTGCTCTGATATTTTAGTTCTGACTCATTCACAGGGATGACCTTGATTCTCTTTACTGTTCTCTTCACTCTCAAAAAACTCTCATCATGTAAAACACGCCAAGGAAACCCAAACAGTTGCTGTTCCTGTAATCACAATCACAAATTAAGTTGACTCGAGTTTGAGATCGGTCCAAAAATCTCCACCTTTTCGAATTATAACTTAAATTTCAGTTTCAAAAATTTAGAGGCTCATTTTGATTGTGTAGACATTTTTGTCAACTGATCAACTGCAATGAAGCGCACAATACAGACTCTGTCACTGAAGCTTAAGTGAAAAGTCAGAGACTGAGTCAGTGATGACTGAGTCAGTGATGACTGAGTCAGTGATGACTGAGTCAGTGATGGATGTCATTTTGGAGCCTTTGATTTGCCGAAATATTTATTAATATTGTTCAGAACCAGGAGAAGTTTGTATTGTCAGTTTATTGAGTAATACAGTTTGACAGTATAAACTCAGCTCCATACCTCTTTGTGCTTCTTAGCTGCGGGTGTGTGCCAGTTGGAGAGCGGTTGCAGGCTGTTGGCTCTCGCCGCAGCAGCGGGACTGCAGCAGTCTGCTGCTGGGTGTGAGGAGGAGGCCATGTAGCTTGCAGCTACCGCTAACCCCTTGATCATCTCCCCTGGAGAGTTAAAAGAGAGCAAAACAGGAACACCAGCGCTGCCGTATTTTTCAGCCTGCACTTTAATCTTTTTTTGTTGAGTCTGTTGTTGCTCTGCTTCGTTTCCTTTGGGGGCGGGGTTTGAGACACTGACGTTAGTTTTTGACATCAGCCATGAGCTACTGAATTCAGAGTGTGATGAGATGAATAGAACTGTCAGTTCATGTCAGATTAAAAGTCTCATTAGTATCTGTTTGTAAGACTGAAGTTTTCAGTTTGGATGAGTGTCAGTGTTGTCACCAAACGACCCAAAGAGGAGCCAGCTTTACCAGAACGAATCATGTTCAATTTGTAACACTTTGAGTCTCATTTCTGCAGTTTTGACCACATATTCTTGGGAAAAAGTAATTACCTGCTACACAAGCATGACATCAGGTCAACCGGTCATACTAGTTTATAAATGCAACTGACAATTCTCATGTAGGGAATATTATTTCAGCTTCTTTAGCGTGGGCTCAGTTCCTGCACAGCTACAAGCCGCTTTGCAACCCACCACCTCTCCATTAATGTAGTATCTGTTTTCACTGATACCTTCTATATTCTTTGGGTCATGCAGCTGGCTTTCAGGAAGTGTGAGGGGTCCCAGAACAGACTCATGCAATAGTGGCTGTAATATGGTGCAAGACAGAGTACAGCCTGAACAGGTCTCCAGTCTAGGGCTGTGCGATTTGACCAAAATCTCATATCCTGATATAAGACATTTATCGTCCCGACAACGGTATGTATCACAAAAATGTTACATTTTCTGTAAATTCTGTGAATCTCGGGCAACTCAACTTACATGAAGTGTTTCCAGCTTGGCGTTGTGTACCTGGAGTCGAGTGTTACATAAGTTGAAACGGACGCAATTTTCTTTGTGAGTATTTATTACACGGCGTGTTCTAAGGTTTATTTTTTAGCACCTGGCGGCTCTTTTTAGCTTCTTGTCCGTAAACACTCTGCATGCTATTTCATGTAATTCACTTTATTTTGAAGAATCTCAACAGGATCTTCAGCTTTATTTTGAAAGGTTTATGTGGAAAATAAACAATCAGACGACGGAGCCACGCAATGGTTTTACCGTTGTTGTTGCTAATGACAACGCATAAAAACAGGCGCTTGTCTGTCCGTAGTGTGGTTGTATTAAATATAAGAGAAAGAGAGAACTTTAATAAATTCTACAGTGACCAGTGTTGGTCAAGTTACTTGAAAAAAGTAATCAGTAACTAATTACTGATTACTTCCCCAAAAAAGTAATCCCGTTACTTTACTGATTACTTATTTTCAAAAGTAATTAATTACTTAGTTACTTAGTTACTTTTTAAAAACACAATTTACAACCTGAAGAGGTGATAAAGCGATAGATCTTTCAGCCCAATTCTACTTTTTCTACATAATCCATCATACAAAATGTAATCTTCACAATTTCACTCACATGTGCTGTACCAATGTACCTGCACATGTGATGTGACAATAAAAGTGATTTGATTTGATTTGATTTGAATCAGATGGAAAAGTCTCTTTTTAAAACTTGTTTTATTAGTTTTAATCTTTTAACTTTATGCATCAAGCAAAAATTTAATTATATGCAACATTCTCTGACTGGAAGAAATTTGTTTAATATTTAAACCTATTTTCTGCACATTCCAGCACATAATTTTTTTTTTTTGTGTTTACACTCAGTCTTTCAAATAGATGCAAGTAAAACACAGCAGAAAATAAATAAAGTCAAAGACTCAGCGGTCCTGTTGCTCTATTTTCACCTGTAAAGCAGGAGTGGGGCAGGCGGAGGTTTACCCTGGTGCAGGTGTGCCGCGGTCAGTGGAAGAATCCGCGAGTTGTCGTTGCGCACTCGGTGCTTGCTCGGAAGTTTAGGGGGGGGGAGGTTTCCCTGTAAAAAGAAGTTTTCTTCCCACGCACAACGGACACTAATGTTTTTGTCACGTTTTATGGAATCAAACTCAAAGTAAGGTCAGTGCTTCCACGCTTTAAACGCTGCACGCTCATACTCTCTCCCGCACTCGATATATTATCCATTGTTGATCTGCACACAGCTGTTGCCACAAACGTCGCACTCGCTTACGTCACTGTCGTGAGACATTCTCGCAAAAAAATCACGGTTTTAGTAACGCAGTAACGCAGCGTTCCTATGTGAAAATAACAGTAATCTAATTACCGTTTTTGCAATAGTAATCCCTTACTTTATTTGTCACTTGAAAAGTGAAAAGTAATCGGATTACAGATTACGGATTACGGATTACTGCCCATCTCTGACAGTGACCATCAAAACGATGAAAAAATATTTGCGTAAACCGTTTATTTTGCGACACCACGAAACAAACGATAGCGTAAAATGAAACGATAGACGTTTCATATCGTCATCCGATATATATCGTTATATCGAACAGCCCTACCTCAGTCCATCACAGGGGGAGCGTAGTCTGCATTAGTAACATAGGTTTCATAGGTTTCCAATTTCTTCTGGCTACACAGGTCCTGATTGAACTACAGTTTCTACAGTTTTGCACCTTATCGATCCTGCTAATACTTCCATGAGGTTTATTGTTGACAAAACATGACTGTTAGGTTAATTGATTATTTGTAAATTGGCCATACGTGTATGGCCTACCCTAAATTTCAGACAGTGTAGATAAGTGTTTTCTTATTATTTGTAAACAACCAAGGATTTTGAGTTTTTTCCTTCATGGACAGTATTTAAGGTTCTGTGTACTTCCTGACCTCTCAATGCTTCTGTCTAACCATTACAGTCTGTCTCTTGTCACAGTCACTCCCATCTTTGCCTGCCAATTTTTCCCGCTTGTAACGCATCAACTTCAAGCAGAGACTCTTCGCCTGCTGCTCTTTGGCAGATGGCATTGGGACAAGAAAATCAATGTTATTCACTTCACCTGTCAGTGGCTGATCAGTCTAAGCCTTAAGCAGTCAACGACTGTTGGAGGTCTCTGACCCGTAGACTTGAAGAATTTGCCGTGTTCCTTGCTGGTGCTTTGCTTGGCGTATGCTTCAGCCAGCACAGCCTCGTGTTTGTTTTTGATGATCTTTGCCTTCAGGCTGGGCTTCAAAAGGTCACACAAAAGGTCATGTTAGATCGAGGTCATCAACCTGGCCAGACAAAAGCATTCCACCTGCTGGGCCACAAACACTTGATGGCTGAAAGGTGCAGTTTTCCAAGATGTTTCCATTGGGAATGACGACAGGTAAAAACACACTAAAACAATAACAGGCTGAATATTGTTTCCTGTGAGATCAGCTAAAAAGAAAAACCATCAGAGCTGATCAAAACCTGAAATGCGCATTCACCGTGTCTATCAGACGGATGAATCGATCCCAGACGCACGCTGCTCATAGTTGTATTTTCTAGGATTATTGAGTACAGGATCTCACTTTGGGGAGGCGGTGACAGCAGACGTGTACAGTATTAGTGAATAGAGTCATAAAATGTGGAGGTTCTTTTATTTGTTTGGGGATTTGCTTTAGTTTCCACCTATGCACAGACAGGATTGGAGTGAGATCAAGCCCTCTCCCACCTCCCCTCTCATCCTTTTTCCTTCCAACTGCTCTGATCCAGGCATGGTGGGATGTGAAGCTATAACAGCTTAACCCCACCCACAGCCCACAATGCCCCCCCAGCCCTCCCTACACACACACATGCAGCACATCTATAGCAACCCCACAACCCCCAATCCCCCTTTCTCATAAAGCCCCCCATCGCTCTGTGGATGAACTCGTGCTCTACTTTTTTCATCAATACATGCACAGACTTTAGGGAATCCCTTTGTCTGCTGTGGAAGTGGAGTATATTGAAACATGGAGAGAAGAGATTTATCTCCTAGCACAGAACAAATTTGATGAAAAGACAAAAAATGAAAGTGTCTTTTATTTTGGAAGCTTGTAGGCAATTTCATTCCCTGAAGACAAAGACTCTGGTTTTGGAGCTGTTTTTGTTTTATTTTTATGAACCACACCGATGGTAATGAAAGGCACCACTTTTAGCATAACATAATGGGGATTAGTGTGGGGCTGGGGCTCTGTCCCAGTTTTCTACCATCAAACATCACAGTTGTCAGCTGAAACCCAGTTGTGTCAGCGGAGGGAGGCTGATTGGTGAAATACCTGAAGGTAATGCCCAGCTGTATCCGTTCCAGTGTCCTCTGCAGTGTATTGCTGCTGTGTTTGTGCAGTTAGACAGGATGGCAGCAGCGCGTCTGGCAGAGAGCTGCAGTCGGCAGGCTCCTCACCGTCAATCAGTCGGCTGTGAGCGGCAGCACGCGGAGGCCTTTGATTGTGGCGAGGAGCCGTGCGGCGGTCTGGTCTCTGCCCACAAAGATTCACAGCTCGGTTTTTCAGCTCGCTCAGCAGCAGCACGTGTTACACACTGTGACACAAAGATGGCTTTGATGGATGGACGAAGCTTTATGATGCATTTAGAAAGATAGGAAAAGAAGTGAGACTACAAGAGAGCGCATGATGTTCTGTGGGATTTATTTATTATCAGCTAAGCTTCAGGGATGGTCACCGCAGCACTTTAGTCTCTAATGAAATACCTTATGAGCAAATTCTGGATGAGCACACTTTATTTTTTACACACATTCATGGCTCCCTTGGTTAATGTATGTATAGATGTCACTTTCTTGTCTTCCTTATGATGTTTTGTCTGATTTTTAAAAGCTAATGGTATTGTAGCATTTTACCTTCTAACTTTGTTTAAATGAAATTTGTTTCAAACTTTAATTGTGATTTTCAGAGCTGACAATGTTATATGATCAGCTCCAGTGCTGAAAAAGAATGAGGATTCAAAAATGGATGAAAAAGAAGGGAATTTATAGTATGGAGTCAAATTTTTAATCTATCATTACTAGTGCAGTCAGCGTTAATCTCGTTAAAATGACGTTAACACCATAACTGCATTAACGCGGCAAACCTCCATTAGCGAGTTAACGTGTTACCGCCGTGCAGCCCCTCGTACAGGGCGATCTGTGTTAACTTGCTAATGAAGATTTTTGGCGAGATTATGGCGTTAACGTCATTAAAATGACGTTAACGCTGACAGCACTAATCATTAGTTAACATAATCTCAATTTCACCTTATTCCACACTGAGAAATCCAGTCGTTAAGTGATGACGTGACGAATCCTACTTCCGGGTCTAAAGTAGTCTGCGTTTAATATGGCTTTTGTGTTGTTAACATGTTTAATGTTATGTATTTTCTTCTATTTAATCTCAAAAAGCTCCTAAAACAGTCAGTGATCACTGTTGACCTCCCTCGGCTTTTATTACCGCTAATCATTTATTTAAGCTCAGTTTTTAAAACCTTAGGATGTAACTACAGCCCAGCCCATGCAGCAGTATATGAATGACTAACCTCGTATTGTGGATGGATTATCTCAGTTGTTCTCCTGGCTGAAGTTTGGTCCTTTTACAGCATCCTGCCATGCGATTACATTTGTTCCTGACCACCGAGAACACTCACGTTAACTTTTATCGAGTGGAAAAAAAAGTTACCTTGTTTATACTATGCTAACATAGCTGTGTCGCTAGCGGTCACGTAGCACATCATTATATACCAGCTAGCCAAACTTCAGTAACCCTACAAACGTCACTGCTGTTTAGTTTTCTGTCTTCGTTTATGTTGGAAGTGATAACAGAGCTGTACGTTTTAATTTGTTTCCAAAACCCCGCAGTCAGGACATGCTATATTGTATTTAGATAGCAGGGAGTTAGCTCGCTAGCTTCTAACTTCTTACTCCGTTAAATGTCATAAATTCCGTTTTCATGGATGCCTGGATGTTAAACTCAATTGTTACACCTGGTAGAGCAGAACGCTGATCATTTTATTAAAGATGAAAGACTTTAGACAGTTCTTCAACTCTCAGTAATGCCATAGTGATCGTTTGATATATGGACCTGCAGCGGAGTTTAGGCCCAGACACGGCTAGTGACGTCAGACTGAACAACCGGATAGGGAATCTCATTGGCACAAACAGCCTGGATCATATTCTTACAATTTGGTCCACATAAAACACAACACCACAGAGATTAAAGAGTTTCCTAATGATGACTGATGACGTCTGGTTACAGAAGTATGTAATTTAATAAATATTTCTAACATCTTAACGTAAATGGAAAAGGATGAATCTTGTTTTTATCGCCTTGACTCTATTGTGTCATCACTCAGACAAACATACTGGGCTTAACCTCTAATAGTATTGTCCTTTATTATTACCTTTAGTTTTATATGTATTATTAGTAGAGATGGTAAAAGGATATGTAGCATTAGAAGTTTTATAGGTTATGATTGATCTGTGAGAGAGAGTGTGTATTCATACTAATATTACATGATACTACTACCTGACAGTTTGTACTGTGTGCAGTACGAGCAGGAGTGCTGACACTACTGAAATTCTGGCTGCCGTACAAGTAGAGCTGTCCGTGGTGCTGAACCAGCACAGACTAGAGTCCCGGCTGCAAGGAAGCACATTCACTTCCTATCTAACCTCCAGCTTTTGGAAGACAAAAGAGCCCCGGGGAGCGGCTACTAATTTGAAATGGCTGGAGTGATTTGCGTCAGCATACAGCGAGTCTAAATGACGACTCGGAGAATGGTCTACATTTAACAGCCCCACGGAGCGAGCGGGAGTGCCAGGATTTCTTTGATGTACTGCGAGCCTCAGGAGCATAGGACTCTAAATCAGCCCGTCTCAAAGCAACAGACAAACACACAAACATGCTCGTGCACATGCTCCACTTTAGCCTTGGGGCTGTAATTTGTCTCCGGCACCCCCCTCCTTGGAGATTGGGGAGTATTTATGTAGATTATTGCTGGAAAGTAGGTTAAGATGAATGTTGTTGTGCCCAATACAAGCGCCATCATCTGCCTGTGAGTTCAATGTGCACTTTGAAAGCTATTTTTAGGTGGGCAGGGGGGTCTTCACTCCCACTCTAACCTTTATCTCTCAGTGTAAGCTCTAATTGGCCTGGACTGAGGTCCCATCTATTTACAGAGTAAGTAACATAAACTAAAACTTCATCTCCCAGCATCCCCGTGCACGTCCCTTGTTTTTAGAGCCAATATTCACATTCACTCTCCACAGTGTTACTGCTACATGGGTAACGTGGAGTAACGACTCCATGTTACTGCCTTCCCTCCTTCACTGTTTATTTGCAGAGTCCAGTAAAGCAGCGGTCTCATTTTTTGCGCCACGGACCGGTTTATGCCCGACAATATTTTCACGGACCGGCCTTTAGGGTGTTGCAGATAAATACAACAAAATAAAACTAGTACCGGTACCGAAAAAAAGAAGATTTATTCATAACACACGTGAAAAGACCCAGGAAAACCGAGTTAACGATAAAAACGATAACAAAATAACGCTGAAAACCCTGAAAACCACACATTTCACACTTGAGCCTCAACTCTCACGGCCCGGTACCAAACGACTCACAGACCGGTACCGGTCCGAGGCCCGGGGGTTGGGGACCGCTGCAGTAAAGCATCCTTACACAAACAGGACGGCCACAACGTTTACGTTGTTTTGGCTTCTATACAGTCTTTAAATGTCAGCCTCTCTGTACCAACTCGAGATTAAATTTGATTGAGACATTTCGCAGAAGTGAAAAATAGCTCTCTGACCTTTATGAAAGCCTCTCTGACAGAGTTGAAGTCTGTTTAGAAGGCTAACACAAACTAATACTGTGTGTAACAATGTCTCTTTATTTAATGTTTTGTACATGTCACATTGTTTTTGGTAAACTGAACGTTTGTTCATTCAGAAGCCATCTTTATTATTACTACTTCAGCTTCACAGGTTAGCACGTGTCACTTCCTCACACTCAGACCAAACTAAAGATTGTTCTTAAATGAAAAAATGAATATTCGTGCGAAATTCTTGCCTTTGATTACACATGATGTTACATAGTGTAATACTTACAAAATAAACACTAGTGTTTGCTAATTGAATTCACTTCAGTTGCCTCAAATCCCCGATAACAATATTGCAGTACTTATGGAATACTAATATTTAAGGCTGTCAGTCTAATCTGTGTTTTTTGGGCATACAAATAATAATAATAATAATGGATTGCATTTATATAGCGCTTTTCAAGACCCTCAAAGCGCTTTACAATTCCACTATTCAGTCACTCACACATTCACACACTGGTGGAGGCAGCTACAGGTGTAGCCACAGCTGCCCTGGGACAGACTGACAGAAGTGAGGCTGCCATATCGCACCATCGGCCCCTCTGGCCAACACCAGCAGGCGGTAGGTGAAGTGTCTTGCCCAAGGACACAACGACCAAGACTGTTGGGGCTCAAACCGGCAACCTTCCGGTTACAAGACAAACTGCCACGATCGCCCTATAAATACATGGATGTAGTTAGAGTCTATGATATTACTACAGAAAGCACACGTATGGAGTTATTATCATATGTGCATTAATATTTTTTAGATATCTCTGTTATCGCAAAACTTGAGTATGAAATCATTTATTTCAGATTTTGATTATTTGCTTCATGCACATCAGCACATCCCTAGTTTAGGTTCTGCTGCACAATGAGCTTATCAGGATATATTAGTATTGACTTGTATAATATCTGATATGTGCTACAATGAAACTAACTTTAATGATAACATGTTGAAATCTGTTGTTGAATGTATTTCTAGAAAAACCTAAACATACATACAACAGCTTTCAGTCAGAAGTGCTGGTGTAGAATAATCCAGAAACATTATATTTCATCTGCCCACTCTTCTGAAAATATTAGGCGTACCCACAGCTACACATAATATTTAATTGAGTTTATTTTAGATTTCACACAGTCGGCCTGGTTTTCCGTCGTCTATTTGAATTCACTGTGACAAACACGCCGTGACACTGTAGCAGCAGCACACAATAAACTCCAGCTGGCAGACAAAAAGTGATCGTTTGTTCCTCTTCAAATCAGAGAGCCTCCTGTCAGGCTGAATGGCAGCGCGCAGTGTCCTGAACACTGTTAATGGGCATATTTGTTGAGTGGATGGGAGGGGGTGGGGGGGGGAGTCTTTTTTTAGATATACATAATAAAGGTGGAAGGAGGGGAGAGAGGGTGGGATGATCTCATAGCTGCTGCAGACATCAGGCAGGATGCTTTGTCTCTGTGCTGGTGTGGAGAATTGTCACTGATGTCATTTACAGCTGCAGTCAAAAGCTAAAGCAGGATTAGCTTTACATTTTTGTGCATTTGCACAGCTTCAGACTTCCTGTTTGTTGAGAACTCTGAGGTGATCATTTCCGTGAGGGCTTATTTCGAGTCAAACAAAACTAAAAGGCCTCGGGGATGCTGGTGGCCCTGTGACTGCAGCAGACACGCACCACAAAACAAAACCCTCCAATAGATGACAACAGACAACTTTGCTATTCTTAGTTATTTTCTTTCCTGCTAACACTATAGTGTCACACCTGAGAGTTGGCATTTTGTTTTAGCATCTCAGTGAAATCCGGCCACGTTTCTTTTGCTAAAACTCTCACAGAAAGACCAAAACTGAAGACTTTCTTAGTGCCACTGGTACCTGCTGAAGGATACATCAGATACAAAACCCAGAAAAACACCTCATAAACACCCCAAAAAACCAAAGTAGAAGAATAAAAATCTTAGAAATTGCTGGCCATTGTTCATTTTTGGCAAATGTTACTTAAAGAGTTAGAAATGCTGCATTTTTTGGGGACTAGTTTCAGTGGATTAATCCACATTTGTGGCTCCAGAATGGTTTGACTAAATGAAAAGCTTCATGTGTTCATGTAGATTCATTGTTGGCTGTTTCTAAAATCCCATAGTATTACCAGTTGTAACCTTTAGGCTCACAATATAATTAAGCCTGACTTTTACACACAGAGCAGGCCTCATTAATTTTGATCATTTTATAGCTCCGCTGCACTTTCTCATTAAAATTAAGATGAAATGTTTATGGATGAGAATTCCACTAATGAGGAACTTAATGGCAGAGTGTCTACACATGGAAGCTGTTTAGTTGCACTTTTATTGTAACAAAATAAACTTGGAGGTCCCAAACATGGGTCATGTGATCACGCCTGGGCCAGGAAAAGTATGAGATGCATTCATAAAGGAGTTTTATGTTCTGCTAAAAGCATTTAGTTCAGTTGAACAGTGGGTCAGTAAACAGTTTATTTGAGCTGTTTTAAGGTTTTACACTCATCTGTGTAATTTTTGGACATGACGAATGAATCTGAGAAGAACGTTCCACCAACACTGTACCCTGTGTGTCTGTGGTTAGTAGGTCGGGTAGTCATGACCGTGTGGAAACAAACTAATAGTTTGCTCCAGGAGCTCTAAAGCAGGGTGTGGGGGCCTCCTTCACACTTTTACCCCCACACTCTTCTGAGGGGACAAACAGGAAGCGGTTATAGTTTTATAATATTACTATCCCAAGCTGAAGAGTTCAGGTTTGCCGGGGTCATGCTAAGAAGTGAGAGTGTGAGATTGACAGTTGGCTGGTGCGGTGATGCTGATGCTGCACAGGTCGGTCGTATTGAAGAGGGAGCCGAGTTTGAAAGCAAAGCTGTCGATTTACTGCTCAATCTACCCACCCTCACCTTTGGCCACGAGCTTTGGGTGGTGACCGGAAGAATGCGATTGGAGGTACAGACGGCAGAAATGAGCTGCCTCCAGGGTGTGTGGGCTCTGCCTTATTGACACAGTCAGGAGCTCCATACCGGATACAGGGCTCAAGAGTAGACCTGCTACTCTTCACGTGGAAACGAGGCCTTTGAGGTGGTGACTAGAATATCTTCAAAATTCCTGCGAACGCTCCCGGCATGTCCATTTGAAAGGAGACCCAGGATTGGTGGAGAGAGCGTGCGTCTCGGCTGGTTTGGATCTGCCTCGGAGGAGATTTCGTGTGACCTGCACATAGATCAGCAGCAGAAAATGGATGGATGGGAATTCTAAGCAAAGTGGTTTTAGCAGTGTTGATTGTGCCATGGGTTTAATTTAATGTAACGAGTCTTTCATACAAATGCTATTTGTAAGCTGTTTCTAAATGTTGTGCCTTCAGATGGTGGGAAAGATACATACAGTACACAAACTGCTATTGCTCACAATGAGGCAATCTGGCTGTGTGTGTGTGTGAGTTCTCATCTTCTCTGTGTTTACTTCTTCTCACCAAGCCATTGTCTCCTTCTATTGAAAAGGAAAAGAGGATTCCCTCTTCTTCACTCCTTTCTCTTTTGACACCTTATTTTCTGGGTTTTAGTATCAGTTCAGTTCAGACAGGATGATCCCTGTGACTCATCAGGCTTTATTACTCTGAACACTTGTATAAGATTAAATATTAAAAAAAGGGGCCATCCTCCTCCTCACAGCGTCATCAGCTCTCCTCTCTCTTTCAGTATTTATCCTTTTCTCCTTCTATCGCTCTCATCTTCCTCTGCTCTCCTCCTCAGGGAGCTGAGAGGAAATGACAGCGGGTGAGGTAATTAAATTGCATTCAGTGGTGGGAGAGAGCGCGCAGGAAGTTGATGATACCGGGGAAGTTCCTTTTCTTCCACGCTTCTATTTTTTCTTGCACGGTATTTTGTGTTTTCACGTTCTTGCACGTGTCAAACGCAGGCCTGCCGGTTATTCTCATCTCCCGGAGACGCAGCCTCTGCTCCATCCTGTCACTTTGTCTCAGATCACAAACGTTTGAATTGATCTTATGAAATGATGTTCTGGCACTGATTATGAAATCAACACCCCCCCTTTTTTTTTTTTGCTCGTGCAGCAGCAACCAAAAAGGTGTTGGCTTCAGAAAAAATGACTTTTTTTTTTCATAAAACACACGTCTTTCTGTATAACTTCAATAGATGCTGCAGGAATAGTATTTACAGATGTCCATCTGCTGTATATCTGCTTATGAATCATAATAAAGCTGAAATGATTATTTCCAAAACAGTTTTCACAACTCTGTGGTCGTTCTCAGCAGCAACGACTAAACTTGATGTGTAGTGTCTGAGTATATTGGTCTGATTTCAGTTACGAAGACAAAGTTAAAATGACTAACCGTATTTTTTTTAATCATAAGGAGCATTAAGTGAAACAAAACAGTCAGATAAGTCAAACTTTACTCAGCTCATTCTTCTTGCTTCCTCCACTTCTGTACCATTGATTCATTAATGCTGTATTCTATCACAGCTGCTCTGTTCCCATGTTGTTGCAGTATATGAATGACTAACCTCGTATTGTGGATGGATTATCTCAGTTGTTCTCCTGACTGAAGTTTGGTCCGTTTACAGCATCCTGCCATGCGATTGCATTTGTCCCTAACCATCGGGAACCCTCACGTTAACTTTTATCGAGTGGAAAAAAGGAGACGGAGTTTAGGACCCAGATTACTCCGTGAGGCTCCTGACTACGGTAGCCGTAATGCTCCGACAATCCATCAAGCGGTGCGGCTTCATAGTTTACCACAGTCACACTAAAACATTTTGACAGATTTTTGAGCGCCGTGTAGCACATAAAATCAGTTCGAGGTCAGAAAGCACAACCAGAATTCATACATAAGGCGCACTGTCGATTTTTAAGAAAATTAAAGGATTTTAAGTGCGCCTTATAGTGCGGAAAATAGATTAATATCAATGAATCCCTGAGATTTTTCAGCCCATGGTTGTCCTGGACAGGACAGCAAATACTCTTCCTCTCATTTTCAGATGTTCGTTGTGTGAAAACTCAATTTGAGATTCTTTGAACTTTTTCTCACAACATCTGTCTGTGTGGTGAAGTATATGAAATGGTAAATGACAACATGTCTTAGCGGCCACATGACGTGGTCAGCTAGGACGTGTGGTGACTGTCTGACATGGAACTAGAAATAGAAACGGCAAAAAGCTGACTCACTATGATTTCTGAGCCGTTCTAATCTTTGGAACGCCACGGTGTAGACGTTAACCCGTTTGTCTCACATGGCAAACGTGTTGTTGTTGTCTCCTCATCTTTTCAGTTTTAGTCATTTTTCCCTCTCCTCTCCTCTGGACTCATTCTATCAGTCTAGCAGTGTAAAAGCGGCCCAGCATGAGTCATAGCTCAATAGCTCCTCCCTCCCAGTAAGGCTCCAGCTTTCAGTTTTCTCTCTCTCCTTTAAATTGACCGAGTCGGTGCAGCAGCTACGAAATCATTATTGCCCCTCTTGTTTCATTCGCCAGCCTCTTCTTCTGTCTCCGTGTTGTCTATCTGTCTCTGTTATGTCAGCTTATTCAGTAAAAGTGACAGTTCCTCTCTCCTCTCCTCATTCTCCTCTGTGGGAAAGGCTCGGCCAATCAGATTAACATCGATCAGACATTCCCAGAGATGAGGGAGTGAGAAAAGGTCCTCGAACTCGATTGTCCTCTTCCTTTGTTGTGCGTATTACTCCTATTTAGTGTTTTCTTCTGTCTCTCCTCCCAGTGCTTCAGATGCTCACATAGTGGAAGTTATATCACACCAGTCATTTCCTGGCTCGTCTCAGGTTTGCCTCGGTCCTTTTAGCTCGCCTGCTCTGTTACGTAAAGCTGACCAATTAACAACGCGGCTTCCTGGCCTCTGGTCACGGAGCGGCTGAGTCGTGAGCCATAATTAGCAGATCAGACGTCCACTCTGGACTACAACATGCAGACAGAGATGGTTATTGCTCTGCCAGTGCAGGGACGAGTCTGCTGCTGCTTTCATCTCAGCCATCCTCTGATTTTTAGATCTCTGCTCTGCTCATCATGAATTTCTGAGCAGAAGTGGTTCGAGCGCAAAAACACCTGCAATATTTGAACAGTGCTGCAGAAATGTGAAAACCGTGGGCAGTAATCTGCTACATAAACATGAGTTTGTGTGCTATGTATATATAACAGAGTCCTCTGGCTTTATTAGTAAAATCTGATAGGCCAACTGTTCCGACTTGCTGGAATGGTAAGTTGTTGTCACCTCGTTTAAAGATGGCGACGGCATAAATCAGAGGACATTTACTCAGTCTAGTCTTGTTTTTGCTTTTTGAGTTTATGCTCCGAATCCCGTAGCCTGACTTTGTTCCCAGAGCTTATTACTTTCATTTTGTTCCCACGGCGTCCTTACTTTAATATGACACAGCTGATAATAGCTTCAAAATCTTCCTAAAGACACCTGTGAGTCATCTACAATACAATGACATCTAGTCTAGTTTTGAATTTTGCGGCTGACAGACTCAGTCAGGCAGCAGACTGTTGGCCGCACACTCTGGTGTGCTGTAACGTGCCGGGCAGCGTTTTCTGTTGTGCAGTGTCACAAGAAGACATGTTCATCTTCCTGCCTCGCTGCCTTGTTTGTGTCCCGCTGACAGTGGTGTCATTGTGAGCTGCAGTTTCATCGCTGGTGGCGGCGGTGTTGGTGACGCCTACACGCCAAGTCAAACAGCACATTCCTCACTGCACCAGACAGAAACCATGGAGACATTAGCTACACACCACCAGCTTTCTCACTGGTTTTTTCCTTTTTCCACACAAATTGAAATCTGCTGACCTTATTAGTGAGAAGTGTCCCCAGCAAGACGCAAGATTTCCCTCAGCTGTAAGGTCTGTGCGCTCACCCTGATGGGAAAACTGTTGAACCTCAAACACATGCTTGGTGTGTGCGCTGTATAGAGAAATGTTGAAAGCACGGCCTGATACACATACTGTTTGGTTTCACTTGCAATAAGTTTTCAAGGCAAACCTCCTTCACAAAGTCTGTCCTGTCTGGTTGATGTCTGCTTTTCTGCTTTTTAAAAATGTGTATTTCCAGAATGTCAGCAGTTGGAAAAACATATGACGCTTCTTTCGGCTCACAGGCTGGAGATAAGCAGCGTAAACACAAATAAAGCTGTTCATATGAACATGAATACAAAGTGAACAACTAATGATGTGAACCTGCACGTCAAAAGTACATTTCACACGTCAGGAAGATGTTATTACAGAGTAATATTCAAAGCTGTGTGGAGAAATGTCCTCTTTCACGAAATGTCAGTGACTTCTTAAACATGATGACTTGATAACCGAAATCCACGAAGCTGCTGTGGAGAGGAAAGATCGGCTTTGTCTCACCAAAGCAAACAGAAAGGTGGTGAGAAACGTGGAGATGGAGGAGGTATGAATCACAGACTGAGCGCTGGCTGGGGGTTTGAAACGGTGATCCGTCAAGTGAAAGGCGAGTGTGCATGAAAGAGGGAGCTAAAAATAGTCGAGTGTCTCTAAAGACATCATGCAGAGAGTAGAGGAATCACCTCTGCAGCCTCCGGCACAAAGACTGCCAGAGAAACAGGATGAGCATGTGCGGACTGCTGAATGGGACATGCTGTGTGCTTTAAAATACAGCT
>NW_005187601.1:726665-734574 GCF_000239375.1 Pundamilia nyererei
TGTGTGTGTGTTTTCTCTTTTGTTTATTTTTTGGGGGTTTTCTACTTTCTGTAATGGAATGGTTGAGAGTATGCTGAGCTTACTGAGCAGAGAGTTCAGAGGGCTTGCAGACAGAGGTGGAGCAGGGTGGATGGTGGATGCAGGTCCAGTGCAGATGTGGAGTTCATTTCTTAGCTTGCCTCCACTGCTGAATATTCTATTAATATGTGTGGGCCACCTGCTAAGTAATGTCTGTGTGCGGGAAACACTTTCAAAGTTGAACTCTGTGGACTTAGCTTGACACAAATCGACTCTGCCTTTGCAAAGTAATCCGCTCGTGGCAGCTCTTCTGGAATAGCTGCCATGAAATTAAATCGAAAATTAATTCCCTAAGGACTGAGGGGCAGTTATTTCATGCTGAAAATTACACTGGAATTTGATAAATGACAGTCAAAAGTTCTAATAGGACTGCGTGCTGTGGTGTGTGGAGACACAAGACACATACCCTCAGTGCTTCTGTAGAATTAAGAGGGCAAGCAGCAGCTGCTGGTCAGACCCACCTGATGCGCTGAAACCAGAGCGGAGATGTTTGGCCATAACGCACAGTTTGGGCAGAACTTTGTGCCATCAAAAACTGGATTTGAATTGGCCTAATTTGAAATCCAATGTATTGGTTTGAAAATGATTGTCACTAAATTGTAACTGAATTTTTTCTTTTTTTATTTAATTTGACTTTCGGCTTTCACGAAGGACCCAGATGTATGACCTCAAAAACTGAATCTATGAACTGAAATTGTATCGTGTGAAGTGAAACTGAAAGCATTCAAGAGCTACATTTAAAGAAGGATGGAATACAATTTCAAATTTAAAATATGAAATTCGGTTTGAATTTAGTGCCGATCATTTTCAAACCAGTACATTCAAATTCAGTTTTATTCAATCTGAGCAATTCAAATTCAAATTTAACTTATTCAGATTCAGTTCCTGATGGCACACAGTTCTGCCCACACACAGTGGCGTGTTTGGTAAAAAACCAACACAGCAAATCTGCACAAAGATCTCACGTGTACTGTCGAGCACGGCAGCGCAGGGCTTGTTTTTGAGCCACAGCACCCTGCAGTTTTTGAGTGCACACCAACTTATTCCAGAGTGTTTTCTAGAGCCAAACGTGAGGCCGTGTGTCTGACAGGTAAAGCTCGGCCAAAAGTAGGTCATGCGATAGGACAGTGATCGGTAGCACGCTGTGTATGAATGCGTGCTGCAGGACTGTCCTATGAAAACCATCTTTCCCACATGACTAGAGCTCAACATAAGCACAGCCTGCTTTATATTCAAAGCCACTTTTTTTAAAATTAAATGCAGTATAACATTTCCAAACTACAGCAGGAGGTGCTTGGGATGGTTGGCAGCTGTAAAATAGCGCTAACTGCTATAAAGCAAAGGTTGTGATGTGAGCAAATGTAAATAAAGTATTTTTTCAAGAGTTGTTAAAGTTTGCTCTGATATTAACAGAAGCCGAGTTTATTCAGCAGTGGGAGCAAACAAAAAAATCTGCGTCTTTCTGTTCATCCATGAGAGATCGTTGGGATTTGCCTAGAAAATTACTTCACGGCAGAGGTGAGGTATTGCTTCACTTATGCAAGACGTTATTTTGCACCAAGTGTAAAGCTTGCAGCTTGCAGCATGTTTTCACCAGTTACTTTCCACAGTCACTACTTCCTAACTTCTAGCAGTGTTTATCAAGTAAACAATGAGGGAAACTTCATTGATATCCTGATATCATAGATGATGAAAAGGATCAGGCCGCCTGAGGAACTCAGCAACACCACAGGCTCAGAGACCCTGTTTATCCTCACATGTTTGATGTAAAGTGGAACAAAACTCACAAGCAAACATCGTGTTACAGTCAGTGATACGTGTAGCCTGGACACTAGTGACAAAGACGAGAGACGTCCTTTTTAACCCGGAGAATCCCGCGGTCCACGTGAAAGACGTGAGGTATTTCTCAGAGAGATACACACTCTTTGCATTAACAGTTATTTATTTCAACAGTGAAATCACAAGCATTAAGTTCACTTTGGGCCACTGAGGGTACAGGTATTCCCCAGTGAGACGACCCGATCCTCTCTGCCGGCTCCGGGCCAGAGTCTCGGTCTCCGGCGCTGAGCAGACTCCTGTGTGTTTGTGTTGTACACGCATGCTTAAGTGAGTTCTGTGTCATATTGATTGGCGCTCTGCTCTCTAAGCGCTTTGGCTGGGATGTTTGGATTTCACCGGGACATGCTATCACGCTGCGAGTGTGTGTTTGAGGGAGAGCGGGGATTACTGGTATTGATAATCAGATCATTGTCACCGACACTGGCGTCGGAAACCATCCTTGGACTAGCTGTTGGACTCAGCAGGTCTGTGGCCCGGGGGAGCTACACAGTGTCAACACACACTCTGTGTGTAGCCTTGGCCTCTGAGGTGTGTGTTTGTGTGCACTTGTGTTGCCATGCAGCACCTTGGCAGTCCTCCCTGTAGTGATGTGGGCCAGCTGAACATGAAAGAGTGTCCTCCAGTCTTTGTGTGTGTACTGCTGTGAATGTTTGGACAGAATATTAGAAACACCTCTTAGCTTAGCTCAGTGAAGTTTAGCCCCACAGAGGACGGCGTACTGTAACCTGCAGTATAGTCTCTTATTTACAGTAACATTTATAACCTTTATGCATGCAGGACCTGACTGCGCTGTGATAAAATCAAACAGCTGTGATGCTGGAGACAATCTCACAGTGTTTTTGTATGAGTCAGAGCTTTTCCCACTAATAAAACAGGAATGATCTTAGATTAGTGGACATTTCTGCTCTCTGTTTGAAACGAAATATTTGAATATTTTTCTGCTACAGACACTTACATTACAGAGGGAAATAACTTTTAAGAACATAGGATCCCACAAGCTAAAGAAAAGGACTTTCACGTCCCTTAATGGTGTATTTTAAGCAGCGCAAATTGGAGTAAATGTGTGAAACTTTTCCCACTTTGTTACTGTTAGATTGCCATCACATTGCTACAGCGTCGGTTCTTTACAGGCTCACTCTTCTGGTTAATTCTGTATCATTTCACCAAATTTAAGACTGATTCCCAGCTCAACATTTCTAATGTCATTGGAAAAAACCGTTCCAGGGTAATGATGGACTTCTTTATAGGAAAACTGCCAAATATAAGCTCTCTGGTGTTATTAGCCGGCTCATAAAAATCATTTTGATTTTATGTGATCAGCTCGAGGGCCGTTTTCTGCAGAGCCATTTTCAAATAGCTTCATCTGGAGAGTGACTGAAGCTATGTCATTCAAATGACCAAAAGGCCAAAGATCTGCTGCTGTGACTGCAGGAATTTGGAGTTTCAAAAGTGTAGCTGAACATGAAATTTCAGGAGCTTGAATTTGTTTGAAATATATTTTCATGCACGTTTATTAAAAAAAGACTGTGGAACAACTTCCACTTGACTTTTGTAGAAGGTCTTTGGGACGTCACCGTCAGTGTTGGACAAGTTAGTTAAAAAAGTAATTAGTAACTAATTACTGATTACTTCTACAAAAAAGTAGTCCCATTACTTTACTGATTCCTTATTTTAAAAGTAATTAGTTACTTAGTTACTTTTTAAAAACAACTTGAATAAATAAAGCAACAGACGTTTCAGCCCAATTCTATTTTTTCTGCATATGAAACTGCATCAAATGAAAAAGTCTCTTTTTAAAATTTGTTTTATGAGTTTTAATCTTTTAACTTTATGCACAAAACTTCATGCAAAAATAAAATTATATGCAACTGTCTGTGGCTGGACGATTATTTAACATATTATTCTGACAAAGTTGTATTTTTACTCAGGTGTATGTAGCATTTGTATTCTATTTTTATCCTATTGTATATATTATTTTAATTTATTCTATTCTGTACAGTTGTACTGTATTTATTCTTATTGTATTCTAATTTTTGCGTCATAACTTTTGCACTGTCCACTTCCTGCTGTGACAAAACAAATTTCCCCCGTGTGGGACTAATAAAGGTTGTCTTATCTGATATTATATATTTAAGCTATGTTCTGCATATTCCAGCATATAAAATAAAATCATGTTTTGTGTTTACACTCTTTCAAATAGATGCAAGTAAAACACAGTAAATGAATAGAATCAAAGACTCAGCAGCTCTTAAATCTATTGTCTGTGTTTGGCAGGAGTGGGGCGGGTGGAGGTTTGCCCACAGCGGTCATGTCAGTGGGAGGATCCGGGAGTTTCTCTGTGGAAGTCACGTTGCCGTGGCAGCGTGCTCGCTGCTCGCTCAGATCTGAAGTTTAACTTTTCGCTGTAGAAAGAAGTTTTCTTCCCACGCAGAGTGAACAGCAGACGCTAATGTTTGTGTCACTTTTTACTGAATCAAACTCAGAGTAATGTGATTACTTCCAAGCTGTAAACGCTGCACGGTCGTACTCTCTCCATCACTCCATGTTATCCATTGTTGATCTGCACACGTCTGTTGCTGCCACGGACGTCGCACGCTCGGACGTCGTTGTCATGAGACACTCTCACAAACAAAATCACGTTTTAGTAACGCAGCGTGCTTACGGGAAAGTAACAGTAATCTAATTACGTTTTGCAATAGTAATCCCTTACTTTACTCGTTACTTGGAATAAGTAATCAGATTACGCGTTACTGCCCATCTGTGGTCACCATAAATAATGTCTCCCACAAGAATTTGTTTTAGTAGAGAGGTCTGTGCTCAGTGGTGCAGACAGGAGTGTAAAATGTAAGGCAACATTTCTTTGGATCTCAAGCTGTCAGTTATGTTGGAGAAAGCTCAGCAAGTCGTTCAGAGGGGTCAAAGCAGCCTGCCAGGAGTTGGTGTTCTCGATAACAGAGGGAAGTGTGATTGCCTCAGAACTCAGATTTCCAAAGCTCATGGTAGGAATCCTCAGGAACAAGAGAGGAATTTTGGCTCGATTGAGATTCATCACGTGTGGATTTAGGTTCATTGAAGCTCCTTAGTTTTCATGACAAAATTTTGAATGAAGGCTCTGTCGTGCATTCCTGCTGAGTCTGAGCTCAGACAGTCTGACATTAACTGAGCAGCTAAGAAAGCTCTGTATTTCACAGTGTGGCACTCCATGCCTGCAGGCTAAAAGGCTGCCTCTGCCACTGTGGCATCAGCAATTATAGGAGTAAACTCATAATGTAAAGGGCTATAAATAAATATAAATACATTGCAGTATACCAATAGGAATCCCCATATGTTGAGTCTTAGGATATATCGACAAATATGCACAGAGTGGCATTTTTCCCTCTTTCTTCAGGGTGGAAGGAGGCATCATTCTGTCCTTCCCCTCCTCCACCGTCTCTCTCATATCATCTCCCAGCCAATCAGAGTGCAGCAGCTGGCAGACAGGCAGTAGGCTTATATTTAGGTCACAACAGTAGGATGCCAACTCAGCTAAGTGAGCCACAGAGCGGCTTGTGGAGATGCTGGCACGAGCCTGCTCATTGACTCGAACACATCCAAGCACTGGGACGAAACTGGGGGAAGCTTATGAAAAAATGTGTGGCCACAATGCACGGCTCATTTGAAAAAAATAAAAATAGTGGTTTGCGTTGGTTGTCCCTACATCGGGGAAATCAAATATGATTGGTTACATATTTTATAAAACTGTTTTTATTGGCGTATTAAACAAATTCTAGGATCTAAATCATCTGTTACAGTCAGATGTTGGTGTGGAAGCTTCAAAGATCTACATGTACACCAATCAAGCTGCTCAAGGTGTGTGTGTGTGTTTTATTCATGGAGATGCCTTATTACAGCAGAGGTGAGTGAAGAAGAAGGAGCCAATAGTAGAGAGCAGTGGAACTGAACCAGATGTTGCCCACCACCTGTGGGAGATGCTTGTGAACACTGGCACTGAGCTCATATATGTAATCCCAGAAGATAAGATCAAGGATTCATCTAAAGAAACCATCCATCCATTTTTCTTCTTCTCATGTGAATGAATGGAGGAAAGGGAGGCTGCCAGTCTGATGATTACACCTTAAAACAAATCGGACCATATTCACCTGCTGTTTAAAAATCCACAAATATCGCGTGTGGGAAATTTGGAGAGCAGGCCTCATTTACTGCACACCCAGGCTTCTGTTGTCATGTTATTTGATTTCCACTTAATTTTTGACCACAGGAAGTGATGAAAGTGTTTCTTGTCCGACACGAATGGTAAGACTGATGGTGGATGCGTCCAGCAGGCTCCGGCAGGGCCTGAATGAACACTGCCGATAAGTGGCTGCGAGCTGCGGCGCTTCGTGTCGTCAGCTGTGTGTGTTGTTCAGGGAGGTGGCGGTCAAGCTTGTGCTAACTATGGCAGTATTTCTCGTGCTTTTGTGAGAAAGACGTTGGGGCTCATTAACAGCTTGAATCTGACAAGCAAGTTGAGTCAGGTCGGAGTCATGTTGGAAATTAATTTGCAGTGGAAACATTATTACGAGGTATTTGTGTTGTAGGAGAAGAGCGATGGAGCTAAGGGAGGGACCAGGCCTCTGTGGAGGAGGTGACAGCACAGGCTAACGCTAATTATGAAGCTCCAACTTGGGGCACTAAGAGTTTTGCTGCAGGACTGAATATTTCAGTGAAACTCACTATATGGCTTTATGTTTAACGAGTTCTAATGTACAGTTATCACCTTTACCTCTTCGATCTGGTTTTACCATCAGTCTGGCTCAGAGTTCGATTCGCTGCTCTCACTCCCGGCGGTGGATTATTTCCTCTGCACGCCTCTGTGATGTTTGGATGTCTGCTGGGTTTTGGTGGTAAGACACATCTGATGCATTCGCTGTGTATTTTCCAGCCTGAACTGCGACACTAATAGAAATGGAGACTTGATAGTAAATCCTAAGGCGATATTTTTGAGGTCAAGAACTCAATTCAGCTTGAAATTGAAATGACCAGAACCATGAACCATGGTTTGGGTGTAACAGCGCTGTTTCTGTGCAGGCTTTGAAATGAATGTTTTTTGTTGTTGTCACAGTTTCTATCGCTTCAATTTAGCATTTTTCCCCATTGTACATGTTCATGTTTACAGAAACAATGGTAATGGAAACCTTAGAAGCATCTTCAGACCTGACTGGTGTTTAAGTTTTTGTATCCCGGTATAACTGAAGTCAATTTTAGAAGTTAATTAATACTTAACAATGATTTGCCCAGAGGAATTTTACTGCAGATTGATGTGACTGAATTCTAAAAGAACTTTATTTGACTCTATCTCAGTATAACTTCACTCAATACAGCACTTTGTTTTTCCATCTCACAGCATCCTGGAAAGAAAAATAGGTGAAAAATTAAAGTCTGTTTGATTTTAGTAAAGCCATGAGCATGTAGCTCTTTGAATATGCAGAGACAAGGATTACTGTTTTGTGTTTCAGAGGATGTGCAGAGATTCTTCACTCTCTTTTTGGTTTGATTCGTGGACCAGAATAAATTTTTCGGTATACGAAAAGATGGTTTGGAGTCAAATAAACATGTTGCAAGTTCCCAAAAGCTGCATTTTGGTGTTAGATGGGTCACGATCAAACATTAGCACACGTTTTACACTCATTGCCAGAATTTGCTGAATTTAAACCAGAACTACAGGCTGTAGTATTTTGTTTTTTTAAATTTACAGAACAGATCCTGTCTTGATAAACAATTACACACTTTTAATATTGACATATATTAAATATGTCCCTGTAAGTCTTTGTTACACTGACCCCAGCGTGACACACACACACACACACACACACACACACACACACACACACACACCCACATACACACACACACACACACACACACACACACACACACACACACACACACACACACACACACACACACACACACACACACATGCTGAGAAGAAGCAGATTTTCTCTAGTGCCAC
>NW_005187601.1:734683-737812 GCF_000239375.1 Pundamilia nyererei
ACACACACTGTCCAGAGCTGGTCGGTCTGCTCGGCCTCTCTCTCCTGCTCAGCCCAGCTCTGTCCTCAGTCTGTACTGTGACCGCCCCGTCCCCCGCAGCCAATAGGGGAAAGCGTGATTAACCCACTGCTCTACCCCTCCCCTGCAGCTGAGCCACAAACCACACCCACCACATTAACCTAAGTACAATCCTTGTGTGGGTCGCTTGATGAAACTTATGTTCTACTCTAAGATGGTTTTTATTCCAAATAGTCTAACTTACAAGAAGCTGGACTCGGTCCTTCCACACATCTGCAGCTTTACATTTACTGATGGAGACACAAGAAGAACAGAAAATGCTGAAATGAATTTGTTGGTGTTGGTACAGGATTAGCATCAGTCGTTAATGAAATGTAATCGGCTGTCAGTGTGGGGGTAGTGGTGCAGCAAATGTTACAGGATGCAGAATTATTCCATTATTCATGTTCAAGCTACGAAAACAAGAATTTAGCTGTATGGAAAAGCAGCTGGGTTTGCATCTGCAAATGAATCCCCTTGGGGAGGTTGAAAGATTTAAATTGAAAATCACAAACTCATTAGTCCTGAATTCAAAGTGGCTTCATGCTGAGCTGGAGAAAGGAACGCGTTTCCACTCTCTGCAATAAAATGGGCTCCTACTGTATGTGTAAGTGTAGCGTTAGCAGCAGGATGATGCTTTATCTCTCACTGCACTGTGGCCTGCAGCTATCAGTCGATGGTCAGTCTGGCTGCCTCATCGCTGCACAAGTGAAAGATACAGCAGAGGATTAGCTTTGTGTGCTTTCTCTGTCACAGGCTCAGTGGAGCATACCTGGTGCTACACCTGCTTTAGCCAAAGTACGACCGGTCTCCTTCTTGTTAAATCTGACTTTAGTCGGGTTTTCCAAATTACGGAGAGCAGTCGAAATGCTTGTTTGAGATGTTCTAATAAAGCTCTACTTCCATGAGGAGGATTCCAAACTAATTGACATCTAAAGTTAAACATGACGTAGTGGGCCATGTCCTGACTGAAGAGGTTCTACTGCACTGCTATAACTTTGGCTCTAAAAGAAGCACCGTTAGTGTCTGGAGAATTAGTTGGACTTCATATTTAATGAAGTGCGACTTAATAGCTAGATATATGGTTAGGTTTTAAACACAGTATCACAGGGAAGATGAGGAACGTCAGTGGCAAAAACTGAAAATGGTCCAGCCAAGAGACTGTCTCAAATGATCCCGTCGACAACGTCACAGATGTGAGGCAGATATCAAGTCCTGAAAAGTCTCGATCCAAATGCTCATCATCATCGTCATCTATGATTAAACTGTATTGGTGGAAGGGTCCCCTCAGCATCGAAGATGCTCATCTAATATCTTACATGCATCTCAGTGTGATGCAGATGTGTCCTCTGTAGCTCAAAGCAGGGACATAAGGGTGTACGCAGCATGGAGGACTCTTAACAAGTTGGCTTGGCACATTATGTGACACAGTTTATTCTCACAGGGGCTCTGGAAGCATGCGCAGTTCAATCAGTAGAACGTAAATGCTGTGATGCCGTCGAGTTTGAAGATAGATTTGGTCCAGTAAGTGAGTTCAGAGAAAACGAGGTGGAAGCGAGCAGGTGCCCCACTTTACGCCCTTGCAACACGTTGTCGTGGATTTTGAAAGCTCCTCACACTTAGTGTTTTTATCTGGTTTAAGCAGATCTCTGGGAGATGTAAGTCAACTCATCCTGAGAGTAAAAGCACAAAAGACAAGTAGGTTTTAGTCTAATCAGTTTGGAGAGGGGTTGCATCATAGAACTGGGCGTTTGGTTCTACCTCTTGGCATCAGCACCAATTTTCTGTATTGTCAGAAGTGTTTCTCCTCCTCTCCTTTGCTTCTCCTTTCATCATGTGGCTGATGTGAAGCTCCCTTTTCATCGTTTTTTCTTCTTCTCCTACTCAGATTTGGATCGGTCCCCTGTTCGCTCGCTCGCGCTCTTTCTCTCTCCAGTGGGTTAATTACTATATGTTGCAGCTTCCCCCTCAATCCTGCGAGTTACATAAAAGCAAAGTCATTAAAGTGAAGAGTTGGAACTTTTGCCGTTCTTGTCGTGACGAGATTTGCATCTGATGCCATGTTGGCAGCGAGGCAGACTCGTGGCCATTAAAATGGCCTGAGAGCTTTCAAAAAGACTTTGCAGAGCTCTGTGCCATTGCAGTGTCCTCCTCATAAGGACTTTAAGTACAGTGCAATATGATGACGACTTAGGCTACCTGCAATGAATGTGCCTAATGGAATTTTTGGCCAGGTTACAGAGAAGTGCCTCATATTTCTGCATAATCGACAGATAGTCTGATTAGATCACAGGGATAAATCTCTGTTCAAAGAAAGGCCAAAACAGAGAAATATTTCAGAGGATGAGTTGCATATATGCTCAGATAATTCATTTGTTTTCCCAAAGACAACTGGCAGCCAAGACAAACATTTCCACTGCTTCTATCAGTCAGCTTGTAGCCATAGGTGGGGCTTGCTTTATTATACCCCAGAAACTTCAGCTCCACCTCCTCATCCCGCCTGAAGCAGGCGATCCACCTTTTGCCAGCTGAGAACTGGCCAAACATCCACCGTTGAGATAAATGTACCGACTGTAGCTGCTTTAACAAAAGAAGCTTTTATATCTTCTTTCACCGCTCACAGTCGAGAGGAAGCCGTGTTCTAAAAGTAGCACTTGTGTGTCATCAGTTGCTTAATTGAAAATGGGGGTATGGACGTCATACTGTACTCACAGCTCATGTCTGCACAATGCCGCCGCAGCATGGAGCAGCTCATTTGCTGCAGCTTTTTAGGACTTCATGTTGATATGAGTCGATTTTAAAGGCTTTGGTATTCAACGGTGCGCTCAGATGGTCAGACATAAAGCTTGGTCGCTACTCCAGCATGCTGCATAAATCTGCTGTGTCATTCATAATGTTGGCAGAGACTAAAAACAGATGCCAACAGTAGCGCTGCTCAATAAATCGAATTGTAATCACGATTACGATCTGGGCTTTCAACGATCATTAAAAATGACTGAGCCGATTATTAGCCCCTCCCTCGTGCTTTACTCTCGCGCTGCTCCGTGTGGCAAATCGAGCGCACCTCTCTGC
>NW_005187601.1:738227-745480 GCF_000239375.1 Pundamilia nyererei
AAACTTTGCAACAGTGTCGTAGCTGCACCACAGAGCAACACTGCAAAGTTCACTAAACACAGATGTTTACATTTTTCATTTATTTTTTATATTGCAAACATTTGCACTGTTATCAGTATTTGCACATTATTTTATATTGTTTTTTGACAGTCTTTAAAGTCATTATTCAATACATTGTTATTGTTAAATAAATATCGTCAAATAATCGAGATCTCAATTTCAGTGAAAATAATCGTGATTATCATTTTTGCCATAATCGAGCAGCCCTAGCCAACAGTATGTGGGAATGTTTTTTCCAGTGGATTTAATGGACGGAGATGAGATGGGAGCAAACATGCAAAGCTATTGGTCAGGTGTTGGACGGCCACCTGCCTTGAAGACTGTAGGATTTCCCAGATATAGATTTTACTTGGATGGGCCGACCATGTATTCTCACGGTGCCAAATTAGAATGTTTATTTTTTGTCATCTTTTGATTCCATCCAGAACAGAGCTGTCCACGGCTGATCCAACTCCACTGTGTTTGACTGCAGCTACTGACTGTAGTCCATTTGCTCTGTCAGCCCGACGGCCATCTCTCTGTGTGCTTTTAGTACCAGCAGCTGCTTATCGACATTTACACTATATTTTTATGGAAACTTAGTTTCTTAAAGAGCAGAAGAATTTTTCATATAATGTTAGCTTTACAACTCAGCCCCACTGTGGTGTGTGTGTGTGTGTGTGTGTGTGTGTGTGTGTGTGTGTGGCTCTCGGTGTTGACCTCCACTTGCTAATAGCTCTCGCTGCGGGAAGCTAACTCATCCACAGTGGGCCATTAAAGCGCACTCTTCACTGTAATTTACTGTAATTTCGTCATCTTCAGCTTCTCCTTTGCAGCCCATAGAGCTGAGGCTCGTGGTTTCTAATCGACTGACAACACTCGGGCAGTATCTCACCCTGCGTCCAGATGGAGACGGATGGTTGAATCATGAGCTTGAAGACATAATACTGAGGAACTGTAAATATAAGCTACACAAATGTTAACTTGTTAAGTTAATGTTAAGTAACCACTTGTATACATTTGGTTTTAGCAGTTTAGGACACATGCCACATATCCTTCCTTACTGCCTACGATAACACTTTATACCTTAACCCTTTCCTACACTCAAGGTTTTCTTATTCTCTTCTCCCAAAAGCTTTGCTTGTTCTAAGAAAGAAATGAATGCACAACATGTTCTGGGCCATTCACTATAATGCAGCTACTACAATCTTTCCTGTTATCCCTTCTACCCACTGAATGACACATTTGCTAAACTGCACATCCTCAGTTTGCACCGGGGTCCTATTAAAAGTCTAAGTAGAAATAGTAGAGATAACCCTTTTGACATCATTATGACATCAGCCAAATTTTTCCCAGGCTCAGTAAAAAAACAACAGAGGACTTTAACAGAAATATTTTACATTAAGGAAGTGCTGCATAATTTTATTGCAGCATTTCTTCATGTTGTTTTACAGTAAGTAGGACACGTGGGATTTGTGCCACCTCCGGCTGCAGATTATCATACTTATGTACAAATTTGCATACATTACCCAAACATACTGATATGGATCTTGTTTGTCACTGATGGCGACCTGCGTTTTAGCTTCAACGCTGCACAAAAGCTTCCATGCTTTCTGTCTTTGCTTCCCTCTCTTGAGGCCTGACCTGCTTTCCTCTTATTATTTTCTTCTCCTCCCCCTCTCACTCCATAAGAAAAGATGGGGGGTAAAGGAGGAGCTGGTTTTATTAATTACCTCATTAATGGAGAAAGGGGAGTTGCTTTTGTGAGAATGTGGAGGAAGAAGGATACTGAGTAAATTCATATCATCAGGGGAGCACAAGGGAAATGATGAAGGAGGGGAGGCTAACCTTGACATAGATATGCTGTAACTATGTTGCCTGTTGGTCTTATTTTCTTTAATTGTCAAACAGTCGAGAGGTGATTGGATGTCTGAGCTATCAGCTCTTGCCCGGTGTCTTTGGCTCGGCTGTTAGAGTTGATACGTATACATCCTAATGAAGGCTGACAGAAGGATGCTGAATTGCTGAATGTCACCGGTCTGCTTTGTCAATATATAACTGCAATGATTCAGGATGACCTTTCCATCAGCTGTTATCACCTGGTGTGTCGCTATCATCGCTGCGGGGGAAAAATATATATTTTTGACACAGATGGAGAGATTAATCCAACCAAAGCAGAGGGAACAACGAAACGCATTAATTGGTGGACGATCAGGCTGCTGTCTGCACTGCGTTTGTCTCCATTTGTTTAGGTTTTAGTTTGAAAATCACCGTAAATATCTTTGGACCCATTTGGTTCTCATTGGTGTCCTCACGTTCCTTTCAGTCGGATTTGTTTCATCGTAAACAAAACACAACTAAATATATTGTGTTAGGTTTTCTGTTGATCGGACGAAGAAACCAAAAGATTTCTGTCAGTTATGTTGGCGACATTTTTTGTCCATTAACAAGCAGGACATCTTGAGACATTAATATTAGATCAACTTGGCCCGATCGAAGTCAGCTCGAGTGCTGAGCGAGTTTTGACTGTTCAGAAATCTTTCTGAATCTTTCTTTTCCCTGTTCTTGAGTAAAACGAATGCAATCCTGATATCACAGTTACAGATGAGTGTTTTTCTTTTTCTATGCACGTGTTAAGTTTGACATTACAAACCTGAAATCCAGGGAACATCTAGAACTTTGCTTTAAAAAATGCCTGGACTGAAATGTCTCTGACTAGATCTTCTGTTTCTCAGGAACGCCACAGTTTTTTATTCAGTTGCTGCAAATATCAACTAAAGCCCAAAACCACAGCTATCCCACCAAACCTGATCTACCGAAATTCAGTATTTTTTTGTACTGATCTGGAGCCAGGAGTGAGCAAACTATGTCCAAGGCTTCATTCATGGTATGAAATCAATGTTCAAGCCCATTTCTGTATATATGATCTCATTAGGCTCAGTTGGCACCCATGACATCGAGCATTTCCTCCAGGCCTGGTTGCTACGATGACCACTCACCACTCAGCCTTTTTGGTAAACCTGAGGCTGGAGTCGATCAATGTTCCAGAGCAGCGGGGGAATTTGACTCAGACGATTGGTTGGAACAAAAGGGGATTGCATCAAAATGATTGACAGCGAGGTGGGCAATTACAGGGGTGATGTGAGGATAAATCAATATGTGCTCGTGTTGATATGAAGGCAGGGAAATGAATACGTATCGACTCTTATGTTTATTCTGTTTGGGTGTATGAGGGAAAAGGATGTTCTCGATCTCTGTAATAAGATGTAAATAGGCCAGAACTCGTGTTTAGTGGTTGGCAGATCTGACTCAAAAATGAGAAGCAGTGTGCTCATCAATCTGGTCGGACAGATACAGATGGCTCCCAGACAAGCAGGAAACTCCATCAGAGTCCTGCTGAGTCCCACACATGCAGGTCTGCTGCTAAATGACAAGCGTTTTCCCCTCATTTTCTCTGTGCCCCATTGTCCCTCACCCCCCACTGACAGTTCCCATTTTAAAGTTTTCTCTTGATCTCTCTCAATACATCAGCCGGGCTCTGATTGGTATTGTGTATCACAAAGCTGTTGTGCTTCACGTTTGCATTCGGTGCTGCAGCTTGGCATGAGAAATGTCTCCCTTCAGGATGTTAATGTTGAATGTACAGGAAGCTGGAGTCGGTGAGGATTGTATAGATGGATGATTTAGTAGGTCTTTATGCGGTACGGACACCAACTTCAGAGGTGGTAATAGTTTGGTTGCAAAAAGAAAATTCCTCATTTGGGGACACATTTAATGAACCTTAAGTCCATTTTGTAAATTATATTCATATATTTTGAATGTCAGAAAGAAGGACTCACTGGTTAACAGTGTACTGGTTCCAAGTCATTAGTCAATGGGCATCCAAATTCAGTCTGAGCTGCCCATCACCCATCACAGGAGACACCAAGATGGCAACAATGAAAATGCTCATCCTCAGGGTTCAAAGCAGGACTTCAGAAACCAGTGGGTGACACCGTGGTGGCTAGATGAATCTTTCTCTGTGTTGCATTCATCAGTGCCACTGTCATCACCAACGTCAAAAGGGGCAGGACTGTGACATTTTAACATTATGCAGCACTCCCGCAATGAGCTCATGGGAGCGGATTCAGCCAATAGAGCTTCATGTCCAATCAACACCACTCCAGCAGTCTAACCTTACCAATATCGAAGAATACATTTACTTTTAGAAACTCCAGGATCCGTGGATCATCTTCACTTAGTGCTTGCTTGTCTGTTTTGGTCTGAGTGTCGTTATCATGTGGTCGGCTCTTCTAAAGGTAAGATTTGGAGGCCTTTTGACTTTCACAGATCGAAACTATACGTAGTGGGCCAGCGTCTAAATCACGCTCCTTGTGAAATTGCTGCCTGAACTGTGATGAGTATCAGACTGTTAACTGCTGACTTTACTTGGCTGTTACTTCATAGTTTGAAGTATGTGTGGGTGACCGGCTGTGGCCTGTAGGTCCGGGTTCTGAGAGCTGCGTGGTAGAAAAAATGTATCTGAACCAAAAAAGAAAATAGTTTTACACTTTTCAGTTCAGTTATCACTTGACTCTTATTTAGATATATCCTGTTACAATGGTGGATATTTGTATTACAAAAGTTTCAAATGACATAAGGAGGTACAAATATGGAAGTACAAGCTATGCCTGTGAGCCAGAAGCTATATTATTGGATCTGTATGTTTACATACAGCGTGGATGTCCTTAATACGGTCCTGTCAGGCAGGTATGAGCGAAGGAGCCCCACTCAGAGTCAGAAAGGTTTGGCCAGTGAACTTCATTTGGGAATGTCTCCCAAAAAATGTGCCAATGCCAACATCACAGAGGGTTCTTTTGTTCTCAGGGACAATAAATGTAAATTATGTCATCATATGCATCCAATTGCCCTCCAGTTCACCATACCTCACTATAGGTAAGGGGAGTTGTCACGATAGTACAGGGTGGGCCATTTATGTGGATACACAGTAATAACATGGGAATGGTTGGTGATATTAAAGTCCTGTTTGTGGCACATTAGTATATGTGAGGGGGCAAACTCCTCAAGATGGGTGGTGACCAAGGTGGCCATCTTGGATACAACTTTTGTTTTTTCAATAGGACGAAGGCCATGTGACACAACTTATTGGTAATGTCACAAGAAAAACAATGGTGTGCTTGGTTTCAACTGTGGTACTCGCTGTAAACATGTATAAAGCATACAGTGTGTATTCTATATTTATGCATACATTACTGTCTCTAAATAACTTGGTGATGTGTGTGCATGTGTGTAACTGCTGAGGTCACCAGAAACAGCCGATCTGTTAGTTGACTGTTAGCTGACAGTTAAGGTTTTTCAGATTTTTGTCACATCATAGGAGAAAGTTTGTGTCATTTACAATCAGCTTCATGGAAAGTTAAAGTCTGCTGTTCCTGGTGTATTAGTCTTTAAAAGTAACCAGTGCAAACTTGTCTTCCTTAGGGGGGCGCTGCAGCTGTCTCAACTATATTAAAGAGTACGACAGAATTTTAAGGTAAAGTCAGAGACCAGTTGGCAACCATCTGGCAGCTACTGGTTGCCAGGGTAAAATGTGTATTCCCCAACTGATTGGAGAAATCTTGCAGTTGCGAGGTGGTATACGGTGCTGCATTGAAAATCAGAAGAAAGCAAAAAATCATATAAAAAAAAGGCTGAACCCAGGCTGAGCCTCGGCCCTTTGGCTACTTTGTTATTTCACTACCGACAAACGACAACATCTGTTTCAGTTCAAATGTAACTGTTTTGAAATATCGAGTGGGTTAAAAAATTACCACCATTTTTGTCTAATAAGCAGATTAGCGAGGCTTATATCTTATATACATACTTTAGAAAATAGATGGTGGAATGACACAGAAGTTCATTAAAGTGAATTTCCAGCCGTTATCTTGAGCATGTCAGAATAATTATCAGCTGATGTGTTGGTTCCAATTAGGCTACAAGCGAACAAAAATCACTGCTTAATGTCCAACAGCCTCAAACAAGGAGGGAAAAACTCTCTTTAGGGTTTTTAATCGACCTAGGCCTCTAAATGCTTTAATGTGGAGAGCTAACAATAACATCAGAGTCCTGTAGGAGTAAATCATACCCGAGGGTTATTTAACAGATGCCATTTATAAATATTCCAGCTTTGTTTGTGAGAAATGGTAATTTTTCAGTTGCTCAAAACCATTAAGTACTGCAATTCTCATGAGTCTTATTAGGAGTTGCTATGGAGATTACTCCAGTCAGAGCCTTGAATCTGCCTTGTTCAGAATATTCAGAACACAACTTCTCAGTCTGAAACTAACCCAGACCTGCGTTATTTATCTAAAATGTATTAGATGCCAGAAGTGCTCTATCGGAGGTGAAGTGGCCATTGAAAACCATACGCATGTAGTCTTTGACTTTTTGGATTCCACTGCCTGATTTATTGTATGTGTGTATTCATTAAAGAACCTTAATTGGGACTTTGAAAGCAATTTGTGCTTTCAGCTCCAAAGCACAGAGAGAAAACACAGAAGGTTTAATGAGACAGGAGTTTAAGACTCGAGGGCACATCCCCTCTGGCAGAAGCTCGGTCTGCAGAGTTCACAAGTCCTGGACATTATTGATCTGATTCAGCACAGAGGACCAAACTGATCGAGGGGAGAGAAATCAATGAAACTGAGTCAGTTGTGGCTTCAAACAGTCGCAATGATTCATTCGTCAGAGTTCATGTAAGTTAAAAACACTTTTCTTAAGAGTCAAAATACAGTAAATTTGTAATCTGCTGTTCCGTTGTGAAATGTTGAAGCTTCAGGTCTGCGTAGTGAATGAGTTCAAACTGAACATGGAGCAGCAGCGGTCAGTGTTTGTGTTTTAAAGGTGTTCTTTAGTCCACTACCACTTCATTTTGAAGAAATGGAATGTGGGACAGTTATTCACAGCACACTGCTGATAGGAATCTACCAGCTGGATAGATTCTTTCTGTAGGATTTTACATATTCCCCCCGTATCTGCTTGGGTTGTCCTGGGTACTCCCAGGAGATGCATGCTGATCCTAATTCAGTTTAAGTGTGTTGGTGTAAATGGCTGTCTGTGTCTCAGTGTTGGCCCTGTGATGGTGACCTGTCCAGTAGAGGTGGGAATCACCATACATCCCACGATACGATATTATCACAATACTTAACGCACGATACGATATTATTGCGATTTTT
>NW_005187601.1:745868-755439 GCF_000239375.1 Pundamilia nyererei
GGCGAGGTCTATCGCGATAGCTTAATTTCTCTATCGAGTAAAAGTTATATCGCGATACATATCGTTATTGTTCTATCGCCCAGCTCTACTACACAGTATCGATTTTTCCCCCCACCCCTACTGTCCAAGGTGTATCCCGTCTCACGCTCTGTGACAGCTGGGATAGGCTCCAGCTGCTGAACTGTGGTCAAGATAATGGGATGGATAATTGTTTTGAGCTAACAGTGCACTATGGAAACCTATCAGATATATTCTAAATGTAAATCCATATGTCTTTAATTTGAGTTAAAAGTAATATAAGCCAGTAATTTTTAAAACTTCATATCCTTCCATGTTTGTTGTTGGACTATAATGGACGGGGGAAATACAAAATAAAGATAAAAAGCTGTAAGCTAATGTCGATTTATCCAACGTGACTTAACCGGGCACCTGAAGTCATATTTAAATGCAATAAGCAAAACTGTGGCCACCCGCCGCCCATGGCGTTAACGCCGTGCCGCCTCATGCTCGGGACGATCCACAGTAACTCATTAACGGAGATTTGCTGCGTTAATGCGGTTATGGCGTTAACGTCATTTTAACAAGATTAACGCTGACAGCACCATTTAAAACATAATCCTAAACAATGAAACAGGTCGTGAAAGCTTCAGCTCCCACACATCTTTCCATTGTTGTCTCTGATGTTTCTGCGTCTGGATGTTTCATGTTGCAAAGGAGAAAACTGTATTTTATTGTACGACACTCGCTGATGATGTTCCTCTCCTGTAATGTCCTTTATATTTACATCGCAGCGCTACACTTCACTTCACACTCAGCCTCACAGAAGGTGATGTGAAATAAGCTTCCACTGTAGCTGCTGTGCACTTTTCCCCTTCCAGCAAGCAGCATTTTCCAAATCATTTAACCTCGAAAACATAATGTACAGTTATTTATGCTGTTCTGATGCTTTAAATAATTTTGCATTTTTTATCTTCTGGTTTCTGGTTCCTTTGCAGGAAACTCTTTGTAACATAATGCACATATTACATAAATTACTTCAGAAACCATCTGCTAAAATTATGCTTATATTTTTTTAAAAACATAAGAAAAAGCTGAAAAATCTCTTAGTCTTTCATTAAGTGCATGCAAAATGTTCTCCCTGTTAAGAAAAGCATTTAATAGATAGAATATTACATTTAATAGAGTACTTTAGATGACTGACGAGGACTGTCTGACTCTAGGTCTAAATGCATTTTGTAAAAATGTCATCTTAAAATGTTCTAATGTACGAGATTTGCCAAAGCTCCATTAAACATGCCATGTAAGCCATGAAAATTTCTCATTCTCGCACATTCTTTGCAAAGTTTAAGGAATATTCTTCAATATCTAAGCACAATTACATGGAACTATTCCCAAAGGAATAACACTTCATATAGGGTCCCTTGACTGGTGGGTAAAGTTCCAGGATCTAAACTCAACTTTCCTTCATAAATAACCAAAAAAGACCAGTGTCTGCACATCGATGGGGCTGTGTCAAACGGCAAAGGTACAAGCTTTTACGGACGCTTCCTTGCTGAATTATACAGGAATGAGAGAAACAGCGGTTGTTGTGTAACATGGAAATGTCAGAAGTTTTTACATAAGGACGTAGTTGGGAGTTGTTTTTTATGATTGTAGGAACAGAGAAACAGTGAAAACTGTTCAACATAAAGTGCTTTTACTGTTTTCATACTGTATAGAATTAAAAACGTATAGCTTTCTGTTGAGACAAAGTCACATTACAGTGTCAGAGGAGTAATTATAAGACGGAGGAAAAACTGTGAAGAAGACTATCGGGACACAGCAGTGTTTTTAGTGGAAATGAGTCATCTTTATCGCCTTCATTGGGCCCATGTAGCTATAACATTTATAACAGGTTTTCTAATGAGTGATGTGATCAGAGAGAAGTTCAGCAGCAGAACTAACTCAAAATGACAATAAGCAATTCAATTTAGTTTAGTTTTATTTACACAGCGCCAAATCGCAACAGTCGCCTCAAAGTGCTTTATATTGTAAGGTAGACCCTATAATAATACATACAGAGAAAAACCCAACAATCATATGACCGCCTATGAGCAAGCAGTTTGGTGACAGTGGGAACCTGAGCCTGACAGAACCAGGCTCAGGGAGGGACGGGGCCATCTGCTGCGACCGGTTGGGGTGAAAGAAGGAAGACAGGATAAAGACATGCTGTGCAAGAGAGCCTAATAACAAGTATGATAATCAATAAGTGACCAGTTTGTTTAATGTGCCTTTGGGAAGAAAGAGATATATGGACATTTACGCGACCATTACATGTATTGGAATTTACCGTTGAATTGTTTGGAGTTGTAGTCTGGTATGAATTTGGAATAATGCATTTTGCATTGCTCCTGCTCCTGTTCAACATATGCATTATGCATTCACTTTCTTTTATTTTGTGGAACAAGACCAGTTCAGTGGCAATGTAAGAAAAATGCCTACATTATAAGGTAACCCTCCAAAATGGAAGATGATCCACAACCTGTGGGACATTCTCTTATAGCACTGCTGTGCTGAACTTTACAATGCAGGAGATGGTTTGCTCTGTACAGTCAAGGTAAAAAAAAAAAGTACATCTTCAATTCTGAGGTACTCCATGTCAGAAAACATAAAAAATGGAATACACTCTGTGATTCAGTAGCTTTTACAATCACATTTAGCTACAATAGCTTGATGTAACGATTTCCTATATGCCTTTATCAGTCTCTCAAATCATTTTAGCCCACTCTTTGTTGTGTCATTGTTTGAGTTCATTTAGGACTGTGGGCATTCTTGTATGCACAGCTCTCCAAATATCCCTCCACAGCATTTCAGTTGGGTTGAGGTCTGGACTTTTAGCGGGCAGTTGTACCACCTTGATTCTTTTGTTTTTCAGCCATTCTGTTGTAGATTTTCTGGTGTGCTTGGGAACAGTGTCCTGTTACATGGCCCAATGAGCCAAGCTTTAGCTGTTGAACAGACGCATGCATGTCACTCTGCTTTGGGATAAAAAGGAGTTGAAGGTTGACTCGGTTACCTCAATGTGCCCTGGACATGCGGTGGAAAAACAAGCCGTGCGTTATGGTCATAACGCTGTATGTTATGACCAGACGTCATTGTGGTCTTGTCTGTCCAAAAGACATTTTGTGGTTTATTCAGATGTAGCTTGACAGACCTGAAATCTCACACATCTTTTTAGAGAAAAAGAAGACATCTACCTTAAACCAGCCATGCTTACTCAGTCCTTTTCTAATTGTATGATAACAAAGCCTGGAGGTTAGTTATGAATGTTAGATTTTGACATGTAGGTCTTGGCTTTTTTACCATTTGTCTGACCATTGCACAGTCTGACCTTAAGGTGAAGTTCGTGGGGCATTCACTGTACTGGTTGTGGTGAATGCTCCAAACCAACTAACTTCTAGAACTCAGTGGTCATACTGGCGGATGATCAGGTAATCAAGTGTAATTGATTGGCAGCACCTGGGTGCTACTTAACCTCTACAAAAGCAGTAAAGGTGTGATTGCAAAGAGTCGTAGTTATGATTTCTGCTTGGTCATCGCCGGTTGTCACTGGTTACTACTACTACAGCGCATAGTTATGCTAAACATGTGACTTGCTTGTTTTACCTGGTGGAGTTTTCGTGTTTGTTTGGTTTCTTCATCTTTATTAATTTTTTAGGACTATTTGATGGGAGTTTCTCCTGACTTTTACTTTGGATGTTTCTCTTTGTTATCACTGTACCAAAAAGTAGGGCTGTTTGATATAACGGTATATATCAGATGACGATATAAAAACGTCTGTCGTTTCATATCACGCTATCGTTTGTTTCATGGTGTCGCAAAATAAACTGTTTATTTTTTCATGGTTTTGATGGTCAGTGTAGCAGCTATATTAATTTCTTAAAGTTCTCTTTTTCTCTTATATTTAAAATAACCACACTATGGACGGACAAGCGACTGTTTTTACGTGTTGCCGTTAGCAACAACGACGGTAATATCAGCATGTGGGACCTGTCACTACCCGATCCGTACCGTAAACCCGATCCGTACCACGCACATGCAAAAGGCCACTATTGCCGCTCAAAGCATTTTCCGATAGTTATGGGTCAGAGTATCTGTTAAGATGTTAAGAATAACAAGTATCTCTTAAAATGCTTGCAATAATGAAGCATTTCAGTACAATGTAGACAAAAACGAAAAATAAAAAGATAGTTACGGATCAGGACTCCCCGATCCTTACTGCACATGTGCAGATGTTTTCTTCTTCTTCTGTTCGTTTAATGGCAGTTTACTCCCCAGTGTACGAGGATACTGCCATCTGCTGACCGAGCGAATGAGCTCTGTTGTAAACTGAACTAGCGTCATTACAAACGCGTGTTAAATTCTACCACCGATGCAAGAATCACGTGAAAGAGTGTGCAGAGAGTTTACGGATGAAAAGCAAAAAAAAGAGCCGGCAGGCGCTCCAAATGTTAGAACAGACTTTTCCCCGACGCACGGCGTGTAATAAATACTCACAAAGACAATGGCGGCCATTCCAACTTGTGCCTTAAAAATGTACAGTTTCATGCATCGGTCAAAACACTCGACTCCAGGTACACGACGCCCAGCTGGAAACACTTCGAGTCGAGTTGGCTGAGATTCACAGAATTTACAGAAAATTTAACATTTTTGTGATTTATATCGTTTTCGGGACAATAAATGTCGTATATCGAAACATGAGATTTTGGTCATATCGCACAGCCCTACCAAAAAGACCAAAGTTGGTGGTTATTTCCTCTGATGTTCAGCGCCAGTCATGAGCCCTTTATGATGCTGTGCAAGTGGAACAATAATTGCTTGATGCTCACATTAAAAATAAAAATGATAATTTTCTGAAAGCACGCAATAGCTGATTCAAGACATTTAAGCTGTAGGTACAGTATCTCTGCTTCCTAGTTTGCTACTTTCTGCTCAGCTCTCACAGAGTACTCTCCTCTATAGCACCTATCATAACTTGTTGGGTTGAATGTGTTCATACAGAGCAACCTTTATAGGGCTTTCTTAGTCCTGAATTATGGCAAGCAGTTGTAGCCGTCCTCGAGCCTCTCTGACAGCAAGATCAATAAGACTCGGCGAATGTCACGCAGGAAGCCATTTCAGTTCTAACTGGTGACATAAAAGAGCCCCCAGGCTGCCATATTGGCCCAGAGACCCCCGCTGCTCGCGGCTCCGCTCGCTTCCTTGTGAACCACCGCAGGGAAATCACCTTTCAAATAGTGACACACTCATCTCCTGTGAAATATATATGCAGCGCCACGTAATAAAGAGGTGCATATGCACAGTGGCATTTCCACTGCTGTCTGAAGACCTTCAGCACAAAGTAAAATATAGTCCCCTGGTGTCGGAGCTTTGATAAAGATGAATGGAGTCATTGTGACTGTAATAAGATAAAGGTAGTATGTGTTGACATTTCTGTTGGAATGGTGGAATAACATCAGGGCAGCTCTCGGAAGTACACAGTGATAAAGAAACCTGGGAGATGTAAGCCGGTGACATTTTTATCCATGTGGTTAACAAAGCTGAGTTTATATCAGCTTGTAGTAAAGCCAGCTATACATGTGCAAACTAGAATCATTAACTTCACTTTTAGTCTGCTACTGGGTCTTAGTGTTTTATTAATTATCATATATTTCTTTTAATGTGTAACCAGTTGCAGTAGTTGTTGTTTGGATAAAAGAGATATTCCTTCCAGATCCTATGTGTTAGGCAACAGAACCAATGCTCTGATACAGCGGTCCCCAACCTTTTTTGCGCCACAGACCGGTTTAATGCGACCGTGGCTCGGGGGTTGGGAAGCTCATCTGTAACTGGAAGGTTGCCGGTTCGATCCCCAGCTCTCTCTGTCCTGGTCGTTGTGTCCTTGGGCAAGACACTTTACCCTACCGCCTACTGGTGTTGGCCAGAGGGGCCGATGGCGCGATATGGCAGCCTCGCTTCTGTCAGTCTGCCCCAGGGCAGCTGTGGCTACAACTGTAGCTGCCTCCACCAGTGTGTGAATGTGAGAGTGAATGAATAGTGGTATTGTAAAGTGCTTTGAGCGCCTAGAAAAGCGCAATATAAATGCAATCCATTATTATTACACAATATTTTCACAGACCGTCCTTTAAGGTGTCGCCGATAAATACAACAAAATAAAATGATACGACCAATACGAAAACTGTGGTAATTGGTAAATATAATAATAAACGTGAATTAACTGTGTAACTTTATTAGCAGCGTCCTCCTGAAATGCGCCAACAACACTGAGAGTAACGTCCTCCTCTCTGCCCCTTAATGCGCTCTGGTCGCTATGGTAACGCGCAAATATTTCTTTCAAAATAAGACACACGACTACAACACGGGAAAAGATCCAGGGAAACCAAGTTTACGATAAAAACCCTGAAAACCATAAATTTCACACCCGAGCCTCAAACGACTCACGGACCACTACCGGTCCGTGGCCCAGGGGTTGGGAACCCCTGTGTTAGGCAACAGAACCAGTGCTGCAATAAAATACCAGCAGTACCAGCAGAACTACAGAACTAGAACAAGAACATAGGTAAAATCCTAAAACTCAAAATATTGAAGAAATTGATTCTGATTCTGAAGTGGGCTTATTTGTTCCCATACTCTGGTGAAAGAAACAGATATGTCTGATTCTATGCATTATTTTTTTAAATGTATATATTTATATGTAATGTTAATATGCAGTTGTGTGGTTTGGGATCAGTGTGTAGTATTATAAATCGTTCCTTTTAAACTATGAAAAAAAATCCTGTATCAGGATTTGTGGTTTTCTTTCATCTTTGTTCTGAAATACATCAAAACAAATTATTTGTTTTATATTCTTTGTGACTCGTTTCTTCAAAAACAGATAAAATAAGGTAAGACTTTGAGAACTAAACTTAGGAAAGGGCACCTCGAGTACATCTGCTTCAGAAAGTTACGGACTACATTGTCTAACAAAACTTTATGTAGGACTTGTGTGACACAACAACCCCAACCTTATCCCCACCCACAGCGGTTCATAGAAACCCCTTCCTGATGCAGGTCTGTTCCTGCTTCAAAGGGAGTTCTTCCATCTTACTGCCATCAAGTGCTTGCTCACATCGTCTTCATTGTTCGGGGTTTTCTTTCTATGATGGTCAGCTATGGTTAGACTTCGTCCTGCCATGAAAACCTCTGTTCAAATGTTTTTGTTATGAGTTTGCATATTCCGAGTGTGACTCAGAATATGAAGGAATGACGACTGATGTGAAATTTATTTACGTTTTTGTGTTTCAGGTCTGGTGAAGCTGGGTGTCCACTGTGTCACAAACCAGAAAGTTGCCATAAAGATTGTCAACAGAGAAAAGCTCAGTGAGTCAGTTCTTATGAAGGTAAGACCAATTTTACTCTCTGCGTATGCAGTCATCCCCGGCTCATGTGGTTTAGTTGGGGTTCTAGTTCATCACCTGGTTCCCGGTCATGTCAGTGGGATTTGGAGAGAAAAGCAAAATCACTGGCCGTGTCTTGTCTGTCATGAGTGCATTGTCCCATGTACAGGAGTTAGGAGTTTGATGCACTGTTCTTTTTTTCTATGTGAATAATATTTAGCATTGCATGTTTTCCAGATTCTTTGTGGTAATTCTTACAACATAGTAGAAAATGTTCAGGTCCTTAGATTTCTATAACTACTTTTTTTGCAAAGCTGCTATTGGCAAATATTCACTTTAGACACCAACAGGAGCAGGAAATAGACCAGAACATGATGCAGGTACAGTGCATTTCTCTCTACATTTCAAATATAAAAACCTCAGTTTCTCATGTACTTTCTCCGTCGCCTCTCTGTACAATGAAGGCGAATTTACTACTTTACTTCTGTGGGGAGATTTTGCACCTATGTGATTGTCAGACGTCGTTGCCCACATTTATGCTTGTGTGTGGTCACATATTAAAAACTGTGCGGTCATGACGTGGAGTTTTATTTGCAGTCCCAGCCGATAGGAGGAAAAAAAAGCGTTGGGCCTTTTTTTCCCTCGTCAGTCTTGTTGTTTTTGTTTTGTGTTTGTCACATCATGTCCCTCTCGGTACTTTCAGCAATCTCTTTCCTGCTGACATTTCTTCTATATTTATGATTATTATTCTTTATACCGAGATGATGTGATGAACCCTGCTTCCAGGTCCAAACTACTCTGTGTTTATTAAGGCTGTTGTGTTTTTAACATGTTTTAATGCTGACATGGTTGTGTTCACTGCCAGCCATTCCCTCCTCTGTCTGTCTGGGGGTTGCCCCTGTAGCTTTCTCTAATCTTTCGCGCCTCGGCTTTATTTCAGAAGAAGCCGAGGCCCTGTTGTCATGGCAACAGGCAGCTATTGGCTCAAGTTATAACCGTTGCGTTCTCGCACAACGAAATTTAACCAGCTACCTAAAAATATAGTACCAAACCCAGATGGGATTTGAAGGAGGTGCATGTTGAAAGCATCACTGAGGCGCCGCTCCTCCTGCTTCCGTTGGCATTTTGAAGAGACCCCATCTCGTCCCATTTTGTTTGACATTTTCAGATGTGCTGCAGGTTCCCTTTTTTTTGTGTCTCTCCTTTCCTTTGCTCCAAACTTAGCGAAGCATTGGATTTATTCTGTCGAGGTTTTGCACACGAACGTCTCTTTTGTTCACCGCACAAGACACATTTACATTTCCCTTGTTCGTCGTTAGACGCCGGATCACCCAAATCATTTCCATATAAATACATTTTGTTTTCTTTTTGTCATCTCAGATTTTTATCCATGACTGATAAAGTTGAAAGAATTTCTACTGGCTTTGCTAAACACACCAATATGAGAGAACAGGGCGAGGTTACTGGCAGCAGTAGTTCTACAGAGATAGCGGTGTATTTTAAGGCTGTGTGAATTATACAGGACTCAACCTGCTTCCCTCACGGGGATGGTATCTGTTAGTCAGCATCTGGACTAGTGAAAATCATCTGACTCTAGAGGACAGTGATGGTGCCACACTACTACAGAGGCCGACAAATAGTTAACTTTATATGCTTGGTGAGTACAAAATGTTTGATAAGCAGCTGAATAGCTCGGGGACCGAGTAGTCCCTGTTGTAGTTCCTTGCACTGGTCTTCTCCAGGTGCTCCACTTTCAACCTTTCAGAGACTAATTAACTAGCCAATCAAGTGATGGCGTGGTGGTACAACAGTTAGCACTGTCCCCTCCCAGAAAAAAAAATGGCTTCAAGTTGAAACTTTGTGGCTGGCCTTTCTGTTTGAGCTCATGCTCTTCCTGTTCTTCCAAAGGTTTCATCCCAAAGTCCAAAGACTTGGATCTTAGGTTAGGTTGGTGATTGTAAATCGGATTTGGATGTGGATGGGAATTTGTTTGCTCACCCAGCTGGGATTGGGTCCAGGGAAGTTGGATAAGCAGTGGATAAATAAATTATCAAAGGATTACAATAAGCATAATAATGCTAAAAATGAAGCAAAACTATATAATAAATAAGAATTTAGCAGCCAAACTGTTAATCACATTTTTAATAAACCGGTCA
>NW_005187601.1:757477-758921 GCF_000239375.1 Pundamilia nyererei
TGGCTTTTGTGTTGTTAACATGTTTAGTGTTATGTATTTTCTTATATTTAATCTCAAAAAGCTCCTAAAACAGTCAGTGATCCCTGTTGACCTCCCTCGGCTTTTATTACCACTAATCATTTATTTAAGCTCAGTTTTTAAAACCTTAGGATGTAACTACAGCCCAGCCCATGCAGAAGTATATGAATGACTAACCTCGTATTGTGGATGGATTATCTCAGTTGTTCTCCTGGCTGAAGTTTTGGTCCTTTTACAGCATCCTGCCATGCTAAACAGCAGTGACATTTGTAGGCATGCACGTTATCATATTTAGAGATGTAGGGCATAGCTACAAATAATCATCGTCCTTTAATCCACTTTAATACATTTGTTCCTGACCACCGAGAACACTAACGTAAACTTTTATCGAATGGAAAAAAAGTTAGCTTGTTTATATTATGCTAACATAGCTGTGTCGCTAGTGGTCACATCATTATATACCAGCTAGCCAAACTTCAGTAACCCTACAAACCGTCACTGCGGTTTAGTTTTCTGTCTTCATTTATGTTGGAAGTGAATAACAGAGCTGTATGTTTTACTTTGTTTCCAAAACCCTGCAATCAGGACATGCTATATTGTATTTAGATAGAAGCTAGCGAGCTAACTTCCTGCTAACTTTTAACTCCGTTAAATGTCATAAATTCTGTTTTCATGGATGTTAAACTCAATTGTGACACCTGGTAGAGCAGAACGCTGATCATTTTATTAAAGATGAAAGACTTTAGACAGTTTTTCAACTCTCAGTAATGCCATAGTGATCGTTTGATATGTGGACCTGCAGCGGAGTTTAGGCCCAGACACGGCTAGTGACATCAGACTGAACGACCGGATAGCATGTCCTGACTGAGAGATTTCTGAAAAAATTCAAACGTACAGCTCTGCTATCACTTCCAACATAAATGAAGACAGAAAACTAAACAGCAGTGACGTTTGTAAGGTTACTGAAGTTGGGCTAGTTGATATATAATGATGTGCTACGTGATCGCTAGCGACACAGCTATGTTAGCATAACATAAACAGTGAAGCTGCAGGAAGAACGCTAACACTTTTCCACTCGATAAAAGTTAACGTGAAGATTCCTGATGGTTAGAGACAAATGCAATCGCATGGCAGGATGCTGTAAACGGAGCAAACTTCAGTCAGGAGAACAACTGAGATAATCCATCCACAATACGAGGTTAGTCATTAATATACTTCAACAACATGGGAATAGACCAGCTGTGATAGAATACAGCATTAATGAAACAATGGTACAGAAGTGGAGGAAGCAAGAAGAATGAGTTGAATAAAGTTTTATTTATCTGACTGCTTTGTTTTGCTTAATGTGTCTTATAATCCCGTGCACCTTATGGTCTGAAAAATACGTATTTGACTTTTTTATTTGGCACACTGCAGTTTAATGTTG
>NW_005187601.1:759200-766700 GCF_000239375.1 Pundamilia nyererei
TCGTGATAAATATTTTTGGCCATATCGCCCTGCTCTAATTTGTAATAAGTTGGAATAATTGAAACCATTAAAAACAAAAAGTGATTTAAGCCGATGAGGTCATGATTGCAAAAAAATGTTGAATTATAACTGAGATGTAAAGGACAACTTCAGGATTTAGTGCTTGATCAACATAACCTTCAGAATCATCTGTTCTGTCATTCATTCTGCTGATCACTGGTAACTCAGTCCTTTCACCTGTGTTTTCACCCTCAACCTTTTCCCATATCTACCTCATAGTCCTTAGTGGCCTTTGTTGTGAACTAACATGCACTTCATGCAAAGATGCTATAGTGTGTATATCTACCACCAATGCATGGTTCTGGTGGGATGAGCAGCCTGACATTTATAGCAATGCTTCGGAGATCAACACCTTACACAAGACTTACCATCGTCCCGCCTAGCACCCACATGTCTGCCCTGGCTTTACACTGGCGTCACACTGGTTTTAAAGGAGCGTGTTGTACAGGAAGCACAGGTTACTAAGAGATGGAGGACAGAAACTGCTCAGGACAGGATAATTGAAGCAATAATAGTGCATGCCAATCTCACACTCACACAGACTTTGACAGTATAGCTGTGTGCTGTGGTCTACTACCTTTACTGTTTCCTCATTGCTGGTATTAAATGGTACTGGGAGACTCAATTTTGACATCATCAGTTATACATTAAAATCTGATGAGACATAAACCTAATCAAGTCTTTAAGATTAAAAACCAAAAGAACATTCCACGTAATCTCGATACCTAACAGCACTCAGGGTTCTGTGGCCCGGAGATGTCTGTGTGTGCCTCCCCAGACTATCACTGACCCACCATCAACTTGGTAATACTGAGAAGGCAGCATAACGTCCTGTCACATGTGACATGTGCTCAGGGTGAACTTGCTCTCATCTGTGAACAGCACAGGGAGCCGCTGGTGTACCTGCCAATTCTGGTATTCTATGGAAAATGTCAGTCGGGCTCCACAGTGCTGGGCAGTGAGCACAGGACCCACCCGTGGCACATACTTGTGCCGTGAGAAGTGTTCAGGTGTGCTGTGGAAGATTATCTGGTTCCACCTGATTAGTACTCTAAGCGACCAGCGTGAGTAACAGGCAAAACAATCACATTGTCTTCCACTAGAGGGCAGTAAAACTACCTGCTCTAATTCAATGGGTTGCTAAATGCCAGTAAAACAGAAGAAGACGAAGAAGAAATGACATAATAGTCATGCTGTGAGATGATGCAGCATGAATAGCAATAGATAACTATTTGAAAAGAGGAAGTAGTCCGCCTGACCTGGTCCTGGAGAAAACTCTGATCCAGATGAGGGCCCTACCATGAGTAGTGGTCAGAAGAAACCAGCCAATTCTGCTATATCTGGTGCGTGGAGAAAAATGATCAATATGCTTTTCGGGACATTTTTGTTTGGTGTCGTGTGATTTTTGTAATGTGAAATATGTGCCGTGGCTCCAAAAGGTTGGGAAACACTGCACTAGAGAGTGTTGGGCTCTCAGTCCACCCTTCAGGAAGTCTGTTTCTGATTGTTTGGTCAAAGACATTGACACCAGTAGCCTGCTGGAGGTGTGGGGCTCTGGCAGTACTCATCCTGTTCCTCCTTCTACAAAGGAGCAGATACTGATCATGCTGATGGGTTATAGGTCCAGCTCTTGTAGTGTAACTCCGTGTCTCCTGAAATCTCCATGCTCTTGAGACTGTGCTGGAAGGCAACAGGACACCTTCTGGCTTTGGCACGTTGCAGCATTTTGGAGTCGTTGAACTACCTGTGCAACCTCTGAAGGGTCCAGGTATGATCTCGTGCTAGCAGTGGTACCACTGATCCTAGCCAAACGCAAAACCATTCAAAAAACAGGAAAGATGATGGGAGACCAGCGCACCAGGGAAAGATAGTTGTCTCATTGTGAGTCCTCCAGTGCACCTGTTAATAACTTCATTAACACCAAAGCAGCTAAGATGGATCAACAACTCCCTTAACTGACCAGATCACATGTCAATATCTCAGAAGTTAATTTGACTCGATGCTGATTAAACTTTTTTCTTGTATTTTTTAACAGTGTATATAAATTGAATGAATGAAGACAAATAGTCATTACATGTTGCTACGTTGTAAAGGTGAGGTGTTTGAAGGCACATTAACATTACTGTCACCTGTTTACATATTTACCAGTCACATGATGTTGCTGTCATGTTTGTCCATGAGATTATGCTGTTGTCTCTGGGAGCATGGGGAAGAGTGGGTGAAGGTCCAGGATTTTAGAAATAGAAACAGTTTATTGACATTGCAAATTTATAAAATATGATTCATTTGTCTTGAACAACTTCTTTATTGCATTTGCTACACTGAAACGATTGTGTTTGGGGGGAAAAACATAATCGAACCACCTGAAAATGCAACTTTCATGAATGTCTTGTTCAATTCATTGCAACAATACGTAGCAATGACACTTTAGAATTATGTTGTTTTGGTGATATTTGAATCAGTTCATTACAGCTAAATCTGTTTAATCCATTTAGTCCATCGCCTATCCTCTGGTCCAGCTGGTATCCAACAATGGTAGCGTACAATTTAGAAATTTTTACCAAGTGCTTTTTCTGTCTCTGCTTAATGCGCTGCCTCTTGTCCTGTGGGAGCACTCGTGTTGTAAGCGTGAAAATACAGAAACAGCATGTGGACAGGGAGGGTGTGTGTGTGTGTGTGTGTGTGTGTGTGTGTGTGTGTGTGTGTGTGTGTGCAGTGGATCATTGGCTAACCTCCTCAGAGGTTGAATTGGGCCTCCTCATGCCTGACCGGACTCATTTCATCTTCTCAACGTGTGGTTGGTTGTGTTAATGGTGCCAATACTGTCTTAAAGTGTGTTTATGCTGCACACAGCCGCTGTTGTGTGTGTGTGTGTGTGTGTGTGTGTGTGTGTTAGGCTGATTTTACCATACTTATGGGGTCTGAAAAGTCAGTGGCTCACCTTTTGCATTGGGACCAAAATGCCCCCCTCCCCCCGAAATTAAAAGGAAAACAAAAAAGGGGAAAAAGAAAGTGTGAGGGCTTTGGGGTATGTTTTATATGACGAAGATGATTGTAATTATTCTTACTTTATTCACTATTATTTCTTCAGTGTGGGAGTAGGCTAACTGGGCCTTTCTTGAACAGTTTTAATGTTTGTTTGTTTGTTTTTTATGTAAGGGCATGAACCTTATTCTTCCCGTATGTCACCTAAAAGTCCGCTCAAGCCCAACCCAACATTTCCAAAGGGAACTGAAAACTTCACAGCTGAAAATAAGTGTCTGACATTTCAGATGATATGATCCCGGCCAAACTAATGCACTTTTCACAACTCCTTATCAATCATGTAATTAGTTTTAAAACTTGGATTTGGCTGTTGTACCTCTAACCACTGGTTCTCTCCCAAATAATGAAAATAATCTCATTCATAGACAACATATTATGCCATTTCTGAATGTCACCATTATGCACAAGGTGTCTTTTTGTCTTTCTGTGTCACTGCCTTGATGAACTAGGGATAGTGATGGTGGATAGGGCTGTGCGATATGACCAAAATCTCATATCCCTATATTAAGACATCTATCGTCCAATAACGATATAAATCACAAAAATGTAACATTTTCTGTAAATTCTGTGAATCTCGGGCAGCTCGACTTGCGTGAAGTGTTTCCAGCTGGGCGTCTTTTCACAATAAAGCGTCTTGAGCTTTATTGTGAAAGGTTTATGTGGAAAATAAACAAGCGGACACGCGGTCTGTTACCGTCGTTGTTGCTAACGACAACGCATAAAAACAGGCGCTTGTCCGTCCGTACTGTGGTTATATTAAATATAAGAGAAAGAGAGAACTTTAATAAATTAATATAGCCACTACAGTGACCATCAAAACCATGAATAAATATTGCCGTAAACAGTTTATTTTGCGACACCACGAAACAAACGATAGCGTAAAATGCAACGATAGACGTATCGTCATCTGATATATATCGTTATATCGAACAGCCCTAATGGTGGATGTCAAGATATAAGCCCATAATGTTCATGAATGAAGGTTAGAGTGGTGTCTGTGGAATAAGTAGGTGTAACAGATAGGGGACCCTGGTTTGTGTCCCACTTGAACTTTTGGGTTTTGCTTGGTTGATGTGGGGCATTAAACAGTACTTATAGCACCTTTATATATAGAAAATATCATGGTTTTATTTGAAATACATTTATTTCATTGAAAAATTATGAATTGGAAGCACGTCATGCAGCTCTGCCAAAGGATGCCTTCTGCACAACTGAAACACACCAAAGGGATTAAGCCTAAACGAATATATTAGTTGTTAAGAAACAAGGAAACTAAGTTTGTCTGACCTGGAGATGGTGCTGGCCAGTGCAAGTGGTACAAAACAAAGTCATCTTTAGGTAATATTGATTGAAATGCTCGTAAATTCATATAACAATTTATGTGTATGTCAAATTCCCCCCGTCTGTCTTATGTCGGTAAGTAAGAAAAGCTATTTTTAGAGATTTGAATTACAACAAAAATTGCATTTTAAGAAGTGAAGACCAAACATTCTTAGTAGGGCTGGGCGATATGGCCTAAAATTCATATCACAATATAATTTGAAGCATGTACGGTAACGATATATATCACGATATATTCTTTTCTTCTGTATAACGTATTTTCTACACTAAAAATCCTTTAATTTTCTCAAAAATCGAGAGTGTGCCTTATGTATGAATTCTGGTTGTGCTTACTGACCTCGAACAGATTTGGGCGTGCAGAAATCTGTTAAAAAATGTTTTAGTACAACTTTAGTAAGCCGCACTGCTTGATGGATTATCAGAGCATTACGTCTGCCGTAGTGAGGCGCTTTGCGGAGTAATCTGGGTCCAAAACTCCGTCCGCTTCAGGTCCCAAAGTCAAACGAACACTAAGAGTTAAAAACGGTCTAAATTCTTTCATCTTTAATTAAATCATCAGCGTTGCTGCGTTACCAGGTTACCAGGTGTAACAATTAAGTTTAACATCCATGAAAACAGAATTTATTAAATTTAACGGAGTTAGAAGTTAACAGGAAGTTAGCTCGCTAGTTTACACCTAAACATTTCATACCATGTTCTGACTGAGAGATTTTTGAAACTAATTCAAACGTACAGCTCTGCTACCACTTCCAACATAAATGAAGACAGAAAACTAAACAGCAGTGGCGTTTGCAGGGTTACTGAAGTTGGGCTAGCTGGTATATAATGATGTGCTACGTGATTGCTAGCGACACAGCTATGTTAGCATAACATTAGCACAGTGAAGCTGGAGGATGAACGCTAACTTTTTTTCCACTCGATAAAAGTTAACGTGAGGGATTCTGGTGGTCAGGGACAAATGCAATCGCATAGCAGGATGCTATACACGGGCCAAACTTCAGTCAGGAGAACAACTGAGATCATTCATCCACAATACGAGGTTAGTTATTAATATACTGCAACAACATGGGAATAGAGCAGCTGCGAGAGAATTCAACATTAATGAATCAATGTTACGGAAGTGGAGGAAGCGCAGTTTTTGGCTTTCCCCATATTTCAAAAGTGCTTCATCTCTTTGCTATGACTGTCGCCCGCCATAATTTGCAGATGATAATATTTTTAGCTGCTGCAGTGCTTTCGACCAAAGCAGGCGCAGCTTGATGACGTCATCAACATGCGATAGAGCGATATAGTCAAAATTTCTATCGTTGGCCAAATTTATATTGTTTATATCGTTTATATCGCCCACCCTTAATTCTTAGGTAAATTAGGCTCTTTTACTGTGATGGTGCTTTTGTACCTGCGCGACCTTTAGCCTGTCATCATTCAGAATGACTGAACCTCTCGAGTGACACGGCAGCGATGGAGCGGACAGCAGATACGTGGAATTGTTCTGACTGTAGTCCTCCGCATAGGACAGCGTCTACCCTTTAACTGTGATTAACCACTGACCTTCATCCGCTCACTGTCACATCAGCCAGCCTGCGCTCCGCATGATTGTTGCTCATGTATTCTGATTGATGCCGCTGCACAGTGAGGAGGCTGTGAAGGCTGCTGGCTTCGTCTCACTTATCACGAAGATATCTGCAGGGAAACAACTGGGCACACCGCCTGATAGTTATCCAGCAGCTCTGGCAGCAGGGTGGGAGACGCTCCCTGGTGATCACTGAGATGCAGACATCTCCTCTGACTTTATTGCTTTTCTTCTGTTATTCTTTACTTTTTACTCTTCTTTTCTTTCCTCCTCCATTCCGATCTTTTCCCGCTTCCTTTCCATTTTTTCTGCATTCTTTCCCTTTTATCTTGTCCTTTTATCTTTCCATACTCTTCTCCAGTTTTGCGCTTCTCTCTTTCTTTCTTACATATTTGTTGTATTAGATTTGCACAAAGATGTTCTGTCTGTCGTTTTTATGGAATACATCTGCATTGCTTCATAAACTGCTTCATTGTTCTGTCTCTTCTGTTGGTTCACACAAAACAGTCATCGTCAGGACTAGCGGTTTGATTGTGGGATTGTGATTGGATACTGGAGTGGACTGGGCTTTTCGCTCTTCCAAGATCACCGAGACATCATAGCAACAGATGGCGGTTTGATTACCGAGTAGATGTTCCAATCTATTGCCACTTGTGCCCCTCAGCCCAGCATCATGTTTCAGTTAAATAGAGATTTGGAAGCATCAGTGCTGATAATTCATTAAGAGTATCTATCAGGTGTGGAGGCGTCAACTGGAGGAGAAGTTGGCATCAGTCAGGAGCTCTGAGCCCCTAATGAAACATGACACCTGGCATGTGACAAGAACTGGTAAAATTAGGCATCACCATAACGCTCAGACTGAGTTTTGACATGATTGTATTCAGGCTGCATTCTGAAATCTTAGTGCACTTTACACCTGTGGACCACAACACACTGTCTACCGTCAGCCAATAAAGTTGCACATTGAGTTAAGTGTGGACATCAAAATCATAAAACCTATTATGTGGATTCACTTGGTACAACACATAAGTATCGGATATCAGCAGAAAGCACTTTGAGGGCTCAGTAGTAGAGATGGACCGATCCGATATTACCTATCGGTATAAATTACTGGATCGGATATTGGAGAGAAATAAAAAATGTAATCCGATCCATTAAATATCAAAAAAGCACCTCACAAAACTTGCGACACGGCGTAACTCGGCTCATAACCGTAGCACGTCGCAGCAGTATGCCTCACGTGATAGAGCGGCTGTGTGTAGCCTCGCTACCAAACCAGCATTTCATCTCCGAGGAAGTGATCCCAGAGAGAAGTAAAACAAGTGTGTAAGTTAAGCTTAACAAACGATATATGGAGCGACTGCCTCTTCTCTCTCCCTCTCTCTCCTGCTGCTACTTCAATCATGAAACTGCTTAATGATCAGCTGATCGGCTTTTCTGTCGTGAGTCCGTCTCTCTTCTTTATTTTTGGCCCACTTTGC